>NC_054609.1:17250668-17550668 GCF_004785595.1 Juglans microcarpa x Juglans regia
GAAATAATCCTATAAACCAGGAAAGTAAAGATACATACAAGATAAAATCATCTAAGATCAAGGAAAGGATCCGAAGAGAATTCTTCCTTATTAGATTCTTACATTTTCTTAACTTATCTCGAGAAGTTGGCTTTATGAACTTTTTTTTCTCCCCTCTATTTATCGTTTAAAAAACGTATTATATTAATTGTGATTTTATTTGCTAATTGGATTTTGACTTTGTTTAACTTTTAAGTTGTATTGCCAGAATAATATTCCATATATTTTAATCACGAATTATATTCTTTTTCTATTATTTATTGGGGAGGTACTGTTGATCATGTCAAGATTGGTTTTTACATGTAATATTCCAATTCTTACGAACGACCTTAACATTTTTTAAGTTTTACAATAATATTTTTTTTATAAAGAAAATAAAAAATCCTAAAATATAATTAACCCTTAACTTCTGAAAAAACCTTATGCTAGTTATTTTTAAGATAATTATTAAAAATCATTGCAACTGTCACATAGGGTCACAGCTACCATCAGCCACTTCTTGCCGCTAGCGGCAGTTGAAGAGCTGAAAAAACCCTGCAACAGATCTGTCTGGATGGTGTCGGTGATGCCGGATCCAGCCCTAGAATGATTAGATCAGCTCTTGGGTGGCCTTGATCCGAACATAGAATGACCAGACTGGTGCCACCATCGCATCAGATGTGGTTGACCGAAGGCCACCTATATGACGGATCTAGTAAGTCCAATGCCACAGAGGCATCGGATCCGATTGTATTTGGCCAGCCTAGTGCCACCTAGACACCGAATCCCGCCATTTCATCCGATCTTGGCTAGTTCTGTACCAGACCCATGGTGGCTGGCTGCCACCTTGCACTGAAAGTGGCGGTTGGATTGGGCAAATTGTTTTTAATTACTTTATTTTAATTATTAATTTATAAAACATTAATCCGGCCTCGGAGCGCTCCAATAGAGAGCTGATGTGTGAGCTCATGACCATGGCCCATGGGAGCTAGGGGTGTAAAAGAACTGATTTACACCATGTATTGACCAAATACCAAAAACCGCCTGAAGAGGGCGTTGAGGCATATATATATATATATATATATATATATATATATATATATATATATATAAGAAAGACTATGTTCATGGCTAGCTTGATTTTATGAGTTTGAGTATAATTAACGTTTTAATGATTTGAATTAATTAATTATTATTCTTATGTCACGTCGATCTGAATAGATATTCATATACACACTAAATAATAATTAAAGACCAATAAAATCGATAATCAAGGAATTAATTAATTAAGAGGATTAATATTGAAGAGTAGACTTAATTTTGGAATTAATTATCTAAGTCGACAATTAATTAATTAATTAATGTCGACTTAGATAATTAATCGCTGCAACGGTTCTGTTTTCTTGTAAGCTAGCATATAAACATAATATTTGATATTTTCGATCCCCTAATGATTAATTATTGTTTTTAAGAATTAATTAGCAGCGGACGGCACCGATATTCTTAATATTCATCATGATCATCTGTAGCTGTACGTAAGAGATAATCATCAACTGCGCAAATTCATGTCCGAGCTGAAGGGCGAAAATACCTCATATCTCTAAATAATAAAGAATACCAAGCAATAGATTATAATTAAGTGCTATATATATATATATTATATATACATATATTATAAAACTGAAAAAGAAGTAATAGTCATACGTTTTAGACATAGAGCACTCCCATTGGAAAATTTGAAGAGAAGTAGTTGAAAATTGCCTCCAACGGATCATGTATTTTCAAATATATTTTACATTTTGTTACAGTATTTAAGCAAATGTAGCGTGAACTGTACACAAATATAAAAATATTTTATTTATTTATTCTATTTTCATGTACTTTATCTCTCACCTCCTTATATTTTTTTTTCAACAAACTATTAAATAATATAATATAAAGAAAAAATAAATAAATTGATGTATATTATATTGTAAAAATCAGTATGTAAAATAAAAAAAAAATTTTAGTGATGTATTTTAAAGAATAAAATACATAAACTATTGGGAGTGCTTTACATGCTAAAATAATCACTAGCTATATAAGAAAAAAGATTATTTATTATGAGTTATTTGACACGAAAATTGACTTACTTTAATAAAAAAAAATATCATTTTCAAACTAAATAACTACAAATAAATGCTTTTACTTCAAATACAAGAAATCAAAATTACAACGAAAAGAAAACATGCATCGGATAATAGCTAGTACTATATTAATTGTCAACTAGAATATAGCTCCCTAGCCAGCTCATGTTTGCCCATGATTGAAGAAGATCAGTTGACTTTGGCTCTGCTACGTCGTCTAATTAGTTAAAGGCAACCTATTCTATATTATAAATACTAATTAAGCATTCTTTTGGTTTCACAATGATATGATATGGAAAATTTATGAATAGTAATTAGATAATTTATAAATAGTAGTAAAATAATTTGATTTAAGATGTTTTATAGGATTTTGAGAATTAAGAAAAAAAAGTTGAATAAAAATATTATAAAATTAAAATATTGTTATAATAATTTTTTAATATAATTTTTGTTTTGGAATTTGAAAAAGTTGAATTGTTAATTTTTTGTGTTTTGTTTGAAAATTTAGAAAAGTTGTAATAATTAGGTAATAATTAGATAAACAAGTTAAAAACTTACAAATTTAAAATTGAAAATTGTTTGTGTTTAAATGGTGTTTAAATGTTGAGATGAGATCAGATGAAATGAGCTGAGATAGATTAAGACCATTTGTGAAATCAAATGAGACCTAAAAGTTTTACATTGATTAGAATATTTGAGGATTATTTTTGCATATATTTTTAATGATCATCATGATTAATTAACAGCTAGCTCAGCTGCTCATGAGTGTTGAAACATTCACTACAAGAAATTTGACTTTTAAGGACGAAATTTGTTAAAGACGAGTTAAATTTCGTCCCTAAAAGTCATTTTTGGAGATGAAATTAAAAAATGCATGAGCTACTAAATTCGTTCGAACATAGAAATATCCATTTGAACAATGTATTTTGTGACGAATAAAATCGTCTCAAAAAAGTAAATCCATTTGAACGGAACAAAATAGATTCGAACATGGAATTAATGTCTATTCGAACAGTATATAATCTGTTTGAATAATAATATTGGAGGGAAATTAATTTATTTTTCTCGGGAAAAGTTAATAACCGTTCGAACTTAAATTTCTTTGTTTGAACGGACATTTTTTTATTAGTATGGATTTGTGCATATATTTTTTCCATTAAAATAACAAATATTTTTTTTTCCATTAATTTGTTATCATTTTCAAAATATAAAAATGTGTATATATTATATATTATGATTTGCGGTGAGTTAAAATATTTATAAATTCAGAAATTAATTTTATGTAATTAACTTCAAAACTTTATAGTGATTTCTTTTATGTTAAATTTATATAAATATAACTTTAAAGATAATATCATTTTTTATATTATTATGAACGGCAAGTAAAATGAAAAAAATAAACAAAGTAATAAACACGAAAAATAAAAACCATACATTAATTACATCTCAAATATATAATGTTCAATACAACATTAAAATAAAATAATAACTAAAAAGATCACTATTGCCTAAGTAGATCAACATCCTCTTGCAACATTTTAATACTTCCTTCCAGATCTCCAAACTTCTCCATGATGGGCTCAACGAACTCCACAAACAGAGCTCATACTTGATCCAAAGTAGCCCTAAGAGGTTGTCTGTCAACAGTGGCAGTACTACTAGAAGCTGGATCTGTGGAAGGATCACTAAGTTGTTTTAGTGCAGTCTTCCGCAAGTGCCCTTTGCTCTTGCTGAATGTGATCTTGTTAAGGGGCCCCATCTGTGGCGACCTCAGCTTAGTGGCTGACACTATAACCCCCGATCGAAGTAGGAGGTTAGATATCAGCAGTGCAAATGGTAGACTACCTCCACTGGAAAAGTGTGACTCCGATCGAAGCAGAGGAATAAATACAATGCCAGATCAATGGGATCCCCCGTGCTATCCACAGCAAAAATCTGGCTCAATCAATCCCGAAAGCAGTCTTGTGTTTTTTCGGATCGATGTTATAGCCAACAATCAAATTAAACATTTTGAAAAATGCTATACAATTGGCATGTCGAATCACCTTGCTCCCATCATATGGAGGAGCCGATGAGTCTCGCACTAGCTGACGCACATGATCATCTGTGAGACTATCATTAGGTAGATCTTCATCCTCACTAGCATCTGAACTAGCATCCGAATCTACATTTAGGGCTAGCGGGGAGGATGCGACTGGTGTGTCAGAATCATATGGTGCAGCCGCTGGTCCCCATGTAGCCGTTGTAGGATATGTGTCAGCCACAGACGGGATGTCAAGGAACTCAGCAATAATGCAGAGAGAGAAATTAATACTCACTCTCCGGACCGATAAGGTAATGCCGAATCTAGCCCTAGAATGATTGGATTAGCTCTTGGGTGGCCTTGATCCGAACATAGAATGACCGGTCTGGTGCCACCACTGCATCACATGTGGTTGACCTAGGGCCACCTAGATGGCAGATCTAGTAAGTCCAATGCCACAGAGGCATTGGATCCGATTGTATTTAGCTAGTCTAGTGCCACTTAAACACCGAATCCCGCCATTTCGTCTGGTCTTGGCTAGTTTTGTGCCAGACCCATGGTGGCTGGCTGCCACCTTGGCACTGGAAGTGGCGGTTGGAATGGGTAAATTTTTTTTAATTACTTTATTTTAATTATTAATTTATAAAACATTAATTCGGCCTTGGAGCGTTCCAATAGAGAGCTGATGTGTGAGCTCATGACCACGGCCCATGGGAGCTGGGGGTGTAAAAGAACTGATTTACACCATGTCTTGATTTTAGATTATATTTATTTATTGACCAAACACCATCTATATATTTTTTAAGTTCTAATATTCCCTCACTCCTAAGAAAACTGCGTGCACTTAGGGCGTTGAAGCTGATATATATATATATATATATATATATATATAAAGAAAGACCATAGTCATGGCTAGCTTGCTTTTATGAGTTTGATTATAATTAACGTTTTAATGATTTGAATTAATTAATTATTATTTATTGTTAACACCGGTTGTAGTCAAGTAAATTGCAAGAATATTCTTTTGTCACGTCGATCTGAATAGATATTCACCACTAATTAATAATTAAAGACCAATAAAATCGATAATCAAGGAATTAATTAATTAAAAGGATTAATATTGAAGAGTGGACTTAATTTTGGAATTAATTATCTAAGTCGACATTAATTAAAGAAGCATATAAACATAATACTTGTAGCTGTACGTAAGAGATAATCATCGATCAACTGCGCAAATTCATGTCCAAGAAGGGGGCGAGAATACCTCATATCTCTCAAAAATAAAGAATACCGAGTAATAGACCGAAAAAGGACAAAAAAAAAATAAAAATAAAAATCAAGCAATAAAAATAATCATGCTAAAATAATCAGTATAAGCTATATAAGAAAAAAGATTATTTATTATGCCTTTTAAAAAAAAGATTATTTATTATGAGTGATTTGACATGACTTATTTTAATAAAAAAAATTATCATTTTCATACTAAATAACTACAAATAAACGCTTTTACTTTAAGGATGCTTCTATGCCCACGATTTGTCGTAATTGGTTTTTTTTTTTTTTTTAGCTTTTTCTTATATGTGTTTTTTAACATTTTAAAATAATTTTTTAAAAAATAAAAAAATACAACATTATAAAAAAAATAGTTATTTAATCACTAAGTAAAAATAAAAAATAAAAAAAATAAATGAAAAAAATGCAGCTGTAGCTCCAGCGGATGATAGTACCATATTAATTGTCAACTAGAATAACTCCCTAGCTAGCTGTTGCCCATGATTGAAGAAGATCAATTGACTTCTAATTAGTTAAAGGCAACCTATTATATATTATAAATACTAAGGATTGGTTTGGTATCAAGATGATATCTATATATATATATATATATATATATATATATTTATATATATATATATATTTATATATATATGATATGAAAAATTTATAAATAATAATGAGATAGTTTGTAAATATTATCGAAATAGTTTGACGTAAGATGTTTTATAGAATTTTAAGAAAGAGAAAATAAAATTGAATAAAAATATTATAAAATTAAAATATTGTTATAATATTATTTTTGTTTTAAAATTTGAAAAAATTGAATTGTTAATTTTTTGTCTTTTGTTTGAAAATTTAGAAAAGTTATAATGATTAAGTAATGATTAGATAAACAAATTGAAAATTTGAAATTGAAAAATATATTTTATATTTAAATAATTTTTGGATATTGAAATGAGACATCTGTTAAATCAAACGAGACAATGTTCTATACATTGATTAGAATATTTGAGGATTAGCGTTGCATATATTCTTAGTCGTCATGATTAATTACTAGCTAGCTCAGCTGCTTATGAGTGTTGAAACATTGATAGGAAATAAACACAATTAATTGTTCTTATGTCTTTCAGCTATGAGCTATAAATAAAGGTTTATTCATGACCAGTAATATGTTAATTATGAAAATGATTACTAGTCATTCTAACAATAAATAGTTATTCTTATTGTAAATAATTTATTATAAATATTCTTTATTTTATTTTAGCCGACTATGGCAAATTAAGGACTTGGTGACCAGTACTATTCATGTCTGATGAACAAAATAAAGCATGATGACCGTAAAACGCTCCTTCATTCTTCAATTTATTAACACAACAGCGAATTTCACATGACAATAGACATGCATAAACTTAATGCATAAAAGGCTTAAAACACCATGGCACTCAAACACCACAAACCTCCGTCCGGCCAGTCCGGCCCTCGGTCTAGACCATACAGCTTTGAGGTGAACCCATGTGCATGCGTGCATGCACGCACGCACGATAGCTATTAAAAATAAACTCAACAGCGAATTAAGGAACAAGTAGGAATATTTGGATTACGGCTACCAATATGATCGGGAGCTTGTCAATATTCTTCTCGTTGCCACTCAGAAAGGGTGTTTCATCTTGGAACGTCGGTGGTGGTGGTGGTGGTGGAGTCTCATTTAGATCTGCTGGCGGCGGTGGAGGTGAGTAATTTGCTAGCGGCGAACGAGTACTCTTCGATGGTGGCGGTGGCGGCAGATCACTTTCAACTGGTGTCGGTGGTGAATATTTTGGCGATGAAGGAGTCTTTGATAGCGATGGTGGCGGTGGCGGTGGCGGCAGATCACTTTCAACTGGTGTTGGTGGTGAATATTTTGGCGATGAAGGAGTCTTTGGTAGCGGTGGTGACGTTCCGTTGTCCACTGCATGGCATGGTATAATATATCCCGAGATGAACACAGAAAAAGCATCAGATCATCCCAATTAGTATAAAAAAATTCGCGGAATGGTAATGTTGTAAACAGATTGAAAACCAACTAACCATATTCTTTCCCAGTTCTTCCATACTGTAATACTGTATAAACTTCGTAAGCGTTGATGAGAGGAGGAAGAGTGGAATCAGGGGTAGCCTGCACAGAGAACCTCGTGGATGGAGAAGCAACCACGTTAGTGATTGACACCTCCAATACGCTTCCATAAGGTGGGATGATGGGGTCTAAATAAGTATTGTTGTCAATATAAATTTGAATGGATCTTTTCTGGGTTGAGTCTAACCGAGTCACTTCAGAGAAATACATAATGACATAGACATTGCCTAATTCTCCGGCTGGAAGCTTGGTATCCACAATAGGATCCAAACTAGTGCTTGTAGTGGCGTAAGCATTTTGCAGCACTGCCTGTGGAGGTTGATCTTCTGCGGTACTAACATCAATAGCAGCATCACTTGTGAGGATCTCCGCAGATTGGCCAGCAACATAATAAGTCCATAATCGATCATAAGGATCGTCAGGATACCTATATATATATAGCAGGTCATGTATTCATGCATATATGCTCATTAATTAAGACTTCATGGTCTTGTTTTTTCAATCTTTTTTCTACTAAAATGATATTAGTGAGATAACTTTATCTCGAGAAAATTAAGAATGAATACCTGACAGGTTGATTTGCAAAAGTAGCTCTATTTGCACAAGACAAGAAATACTTTGCACCCACATGACTGTACATATCCGGGCCCAAGCTGCGCAGCTCAAGCGAGGATATGAAGGGAATCTGATTAGGCAATGTTTGAGCAAGGCATATGCTAGTAGCAGTTCCACTTACGATGTATATCGCCTCAGTAAAAACGTAAGTATTTTCTGTGTAGTCTGACAATGTCATCGTTATCCAGAGGTTTCCATCAAAGTAGAGGTCGAAGGTGGGAGGAGAGTTTTGTCCATCGTAATTGCCATAGAAGAAGGTTGCACGAACGAGAACTCTTTCACCTTTCTGCAGACCGCCGATGGTATAGCAATTACTATTCCCTGAAGTTGGGAATACTCTTAGAGTGCTGAGCACATGACCGACTGAGTAAAGCTGATCAGCCTGTTGGGATTCACCATTTTGCACATAACCATTGTCTCCTGCCCATGTTATCTTATTTTCATCGGTGTAAGGATCGGATGCTCCACAATCGATGCTCACAAACGCTGCAAAACTAAGCTTTGAGACCAATACCGCCGAGATCAGAACCGCGACAAGTAGTAACGTAAGATTATACCTAGTACTTCTCATCGTTACGTTCTATCTTGAGGTTTTTTGATTTCTGGATGGGTTGTAATTTAGAGGTACATTTGTTAGACGCAGATGATAAGAGTTTTAGTTACGTACGTATATTTATGGGCTTCCAGTTTGACTTGGGCATGAGATTAATTACTGGATTATATAAATATTATATAATATATATTGCAATGAATATATAGTATTCAAACATCAACGAGAGTATAATATAGAAAAATTTTAATTGTAATTTTCACTTGAAAATTGTATGTGCAGGGCTTTTATTAAATGAGAAATATCATTTTAGAAGAGATATTTTTATAATTTTTAAAATTTTAAAAATAAAATTATCTGAACTTGTATTGCAATCTCTAAATGAGGACTGTTCATAGTATTGCTCTATAATATATATATATATATATATATATTTGTATATAACATGTGTGTGTTCGTGTGTGACAACTACATGACCATTATGATCCCAAATTACGCCATTAATTATCTCATTTTGCTGAATTTAACAGTACCATTATCTCATTTCTTATTGGGTAAGAGAAAATATATTAATAATAAAAAATCATAATAGTGTACAAGGAAGTATATATACCGCCATGCATGCACTCCTACCAAAAGCATGAGGATACATCCGCCTTGCAAACGGCTTGACTAGAATCGAAGGACAAAACCTAACATAAAACTAATTAGATGATCAACTTAATTAGGCACATAATACCGACACCTACATTAATTAATCACAATTAATATAATACGTTTTTTAAACGATAAGTAAAGAAAGAAAATGAAATAAATAAAAAAGGTCATAAAGCCAACTTCTCGCAATAAGTTAAGAAAATGTAAGAATCATTTCTCAATATTTAATAGAGAAAGTCTATTTAATAATGCAAATTCTCTCACCAACTACAAATTCCAGTCCCGTTCTCCGAGAAACAAAGAAAGATCATGACATCAACGACATGACTTGCTAAAATGGTCGGTGCTGTTTAACTATTCTCTAAAAGGATAATATTATTCTTTCCTTTCTATTTTTACAGCTCAATTCTACTATTTTGTTTTATTAATTTTTTTTATTTAATAATTAAGAAAATATTTTTTAATAATATTATAATTTTCTTTTATTTTTTTAAAAAATATTTAAAAATACATATATAAAAAAATAAAATAAATAAAATAAAATTCTATAACTAATAGCTCCCAGTTGCCGCTAGGAGCTGTGAGTAGCAGCTCTCTTCTCAAAAAGGAATTTTGACGATAGAAATACACTCCCTTTTATAATTATTTTTTTTTAATTTTGTTATGTACAAACAAGTTTACGTATCAATCTGCATATTAATATTATTATCTTGATATTTTAAAATTAAATTAATATTATTTTCAATAAAATTTACTTTCTGACCAATCATGAGTACACGTATTAGTGCGTAGAATCGTTTACAATTAAATTTTTTTCTTTTAAAATTTTATTTAAATCGAGTTTATTATTTTGTAAAATAATTTTAATAATAGATCATTATTTCATGAAAAAAAATCATCCATTATATCATTTCTGGTCCAATGTCTGCCTATATACGTACATTTAAAATAGATTTATTAAAATATTATAAAATATTTTAGTCTTGCTATTTTTCAATTATTTTATGGCATTAATCATGGCGTTCCAGTCGAAGGTTGACAGAATTTATGCCATGTGCCGTTGACCGATCGAACCCCTTATATACGTGAGAGACATGATGGCTAGCTACACATCGAATTTTTGTTTTTTTTTTAATGCTTAAACAATTTGGGACATGAAACGGCCAGGTTTGAAGTGGGATTAGGCACAAATTTTTTATCTTATTTTATTTTATTATTATATATTTTTTAAATTTTTATATTAAATATAATAAATAATTTAACTTTTTCAAATTCTAACAAGCTATTCTATTCTTTAAATTTTGACTAAGAAAAATGTTAGATGTCCCGCTGGAGGCTCCCGCTAGGATCTAGCAATGTACTTCTATGTGTTTTTTTAAATTTTTATAATAATTTTAAATATTTAAAAAAAATTATAATATTATTAAAAAGTATTTTCTTAATCACGAAGTAAAATAAAAAATTATAAAAAAAATATTTTTTATAATTTTTTATTTTACTTCATGATGAATGAAGTATTTTTTAATGGTTTTTTTTTTTACTCTCTGATTAAGAAAGTATTTTTTTAATGATGTTTTAAATTTATTTTATTTTTTAAAATATTTAAAAATCTATATAAAAAATAACTTTAAAAAAAAACACATGTAAAATAATACTACACCCCAGCGGGAGCCCCCAGTAGGGGATGTAGCATTGTCTTTTGACTAATATGTAGATTTTTGACTTTTAGCTAATCATTCAAACTTAAAGTCTACATTAGATTAGTCATCACACTCTCTATAATAATAAAATATTATTATTTTTTATTATTTATATTATTTTAAATAATTTTTATTTTATTTTCATAATTTTTAATAACCTCCAACAATCATATTCATTTTCATTTTCACAATCTAACAATCTATAATATAATAATCTCATATATATAGATGGTAAAATCTCATATGAATAAAAATCTCATATATATATAATATAATAATCTCAAAAAATACTTTTAGACCTATTATAGTTATTTACATATTTGAAAAGAAAAATGAATTTATTATAAGTTATATTTTGGATGAAAACAATTTAGCTAATTCAATGTGGAGCAAATATAGATGATATTTGCTAAATTTGAAGATTAAAAGGCATTTGGCTAATCCAATAATAATGCTCTAAGGATAAAAATATCAACAGATAGAATGTAGAGCTTTTGGAAGGAATTTCTGTTGGGAAATATTCTGAAATGCTTTGTAAACTAGAGAATATGTAAAATAACAAGAATAAATTAGAAAGAGAGAACCCGATGTTGAGGCACGTTATGATAGACGCTTTCCTTAGAGTAGATTCCGCCGCCTCCAAATTTAAACATGCATTAGGCTTCTTGATAGTCTACTCCTAATATACAATAACGTCAGTTCCCGTTAATCTCCTCGTCGGCGCACACAAAAGGAGATCCTTGAACCTGATATAAAATAGCCAAAGCCCAAAGAAAGAAAAAAAAAATAAGGAGTAAGTGTTTCTCTAATTTTTTTAGAGAATTTGGAGTTAATGAATTTGTGGGTGTGGTTCCCTATTTATAGAGAATGAAAAGGTATTTCTGAAAAGTCACAACTTATTTAAATGAAATGGTACATGTGAAGAGTCACATCACATAAATGAAATGGTACTTGTGAAAAGTCACAACTTAAGTGAAGGAGCACTTTTGAGAAGTCACAACTTCTCAAATATTAGAGAATACATTAAAAATATTTCTAATTCACCAAAGGACACAACCCTTGTTTGGTTGAGAAGCGGTTAAGGCTCATATCCCCAAGAGGCATACATTGATTCAAGTACCAAGACATATTTTCATTTAAATCTAGACAACCGAACCAATTCATTGAACAAAGATAATGGTTCACATTATTTTTACTTTACATCAAATATTTTAATCATTTCTAAGTTGAAAAACCAACAATTTCGAATTGTATAGATTCTTTTATATCGTGCGCTATACAAAAAGAAAGTAACCTATGTATAATACAAATTCAGTAGGTGACAAACTTCCTACAGCTGGTATCAAAGAATAAAACAAAAGATAAAACATTATGTACAATCTACACAATAACAACGGAATGTCCTCATCCCTTAGCCTGCATGGTACTCACGTTGCTGCTGAATGTGTGGGTCTATTGCACCTTCCTTTATCTGAGTGAGCAGTTCTATATTCCTCAATAACCCCTGCAAGATGGAGATCATTACGTTTACAAAATGATGTAGTTGATATAATACATTAGATTTACTTTATATAAAAATAATTTTACAATTAATTTACCACAAAACTATATCAATTTAAAAATTTTATTTTATAAGATCTCTATATTAATAAACAAATCCCATATATAACTACTTGAGATGCTCAAATAATTTGAAGGAATTTTTTTATTGCTAACTCAGGTCGATCTGTGGCCCATTGTTCAAGCAAACCAAATCAAAAACAACTTGTCAAACCGATAAACACAGAGAGAGAGAGAGAGAGAAACCAACTTAAGTTAAGAAAACTGTAGGAATCATTTTCTCAATAATTCATGATGCAAATCTTTCTCACCAAACTACAAATTCCATTATTGGTGGGGTATGTACTATGTAGTGCTCCAAGAAAGAGAAAAGGATGATCACCTGCTAAAATGGTCGGTTCTGTTTAACTATTCTCTAAAAAAACTTTTAACCATATAATAGAATCAGGACCATCGTATTAGAATCTTAAACAAAATTAGATACAAAATTAGAATATCATGTCAAATATTTTTCAGATACTATATCATATTAAGTAGAATACTGAACAGATTCATATCATTTTCAAATATCAAAACAAATTCATAGCATTTTCACATAACAAGTACGAATTTCCAAATTTCATATTCGCTCTTTTTGCACAGTTCAGAAATATAATGCTAAACTTTTTGCTCATGTCTACACCAATTATGTCATATTTCATGAGTAATGCAGAACACATATCATGCATATTTTTCACAAATCAACGTCTAGTATAAGAACTCCGCTTACTTGACTCTTGCATAGAGTTATCTAAGCTTTGAACTCGAGCTCCATCAAAGTCACAACCTAACCAGAAATTATTCACTAACGAGTTAAATAATCCATATTAGTTAATAAACTTAACTAATAAAATTCCATCATCCTAAGAATGGAATAAAACAAGCCTATAAGCAGTTAAATTTATAAACATTCCAACAAAACCAACCAGTCATTCCCAGGAAGCAAACCTGGACAACCACCTAACTCAACCCCAAAACAACTGTCATATCCAAGTCCATGTGTAACATTACCAGCCACAACTTGCCACACGTCCAATCTTACACCAAGAGGGTTACCACAAACCAAGGGATCCTCCAATATAGACAGCCACAAAGATCAAATATCCCATAACCAACATTAATCCAATAGCAAAAATAAAAATCCAAAACAATCCAACGTCAACTCTAACAGCCAATATATAATCCAAACAGCCACGTCAACTCAAACCATCAACATATAAACTCCAATACAGCCACATATAGCTCAAAACAACCCATAGGCTCCCAACACCACAATTCAACAAGAAAACACTCAACCCATAAGTTCTACCTTACTATACAACTCATTACCAAAATTTTCAGCCACCATAATTTATTCATATCGCACATGTAACCTTGCAACCGAGCACATTATATAGAAGTATCATACTTAATGTCGTGAGGTGTCCAATGAAATATGCAAGTAGAGCAACATTGTCCAGGGGCGTAATCATTGTCCTATGAAGCAACAAATGACACTATTGTTCAATTTCATCTTTGAAGTGTGTAGTGGCGTATATCGACTCGGGTGGCCCAAGTAAAACATCACTTAGTCTTAGTGGAAGTGTGCTATTGTGAATGAAAGGTCCAATGATTTCATGGAAAAATATGAAATATTTTTAGAAATTAGAGAAAGACAATTACACTAAAAGGCAAGGATATAATTTGGCAAGGGCTTACTAACGTTGTTGAAGGAGTTTCAACGGCTCCAAAGAGCTGGGATACACTGTGGCGGAGGGAAAATGATCTATGCAAAATTTGTGAGTGATAAGTTAGTCAGGGTGCACATAGAGACAATAGAAAATCACACCACTGAAACTGAATAGACTCACTACTGTTGGTCAAGCACGGTGGCGTAGACAACGACAACCTACGAGTGGTGGCGTTGGCATTTTGTGTACATCGAGAGTGGTTAGGACTCGGAATAGGGAAAAATTATATACACGCACACATAAGGAGAAATAGTGAGACCGAGAAGTTGCTTACTGGTAGGGCAACACACAGCAGTCTACGGTGGTTGGAATCAGTGGGGATGAGTGAGGAGAGGCTAAAGCTTGCTACGACACTCACCAAAACAAAAAGAAAAACAAAATTTGATTGACAAACCGAAATTGAGTGAGAGATATAAACATTTAGAGAGAGAGAGAGAGACTTACCAGTGTGAGGAAAAATTAACCGACAATGACCCTTGATAGCGGAGACGCATGGCATGGTGAAAGGAGATGATTTGTGCATGAAAGAGAAACTTTTGTGAGAAGGGTGTGCGACACAAAGGCTTTGGGGACAAAGGGAGTGAGAGGCATGGGGGAAAGACTTATCGGCATCGATTCTAGCTTACTGCGTGCTAGTGGTGGAAGCCTTGGGTGTGGCGTCATTGATGGATGGCAGTGAGTGATGCCAAATTGAGAAACTACAAGGGGTGTGTCATGGGCTCATAGGCTGTTATGGGTTGTTGTAGGTTTAAGGGTTAATTGAGTGGGTTGTAGCCATCGTTGGTAGAGTGTTATTTTGTTGGGTTAAATAAATTGGTATTTGTTAGTCAGAGTCTGGTACTTGTTAGTCCGAGTCTTTGGGAGTAAGTTAGTGGGTTGATTCTTAGCTAAATTGTTAGTGGGAGAATTAGTAGTAGATGTGGTCTCCGTAGGTTGTGATTGTTCCTAAATTGTAGGAATGGAAAGTCTATCAAAGATTTTATTCACAATTATTAGTCTAGAGGAGTAACCCCCTCGAAGTGGTTAAACTATCTTATAACTTTTATCAAGTACCTTACAAGTGATATCAAGAGCCACTCAATCCATGGCAGAAGGACACAATACCCGTTATTCTCAACTAGCCAAGTCTTTGGCTTCGGTTAAGCAAACTTAGGAAACTCAACACGAGTAGTAAGAGGCACTTCAATAGGCAGTTGATGGACTAGTCCACCAATTCCAACTAGGGGTATAACTAGTCCGGTACAGTCCGGTTTTAGAAAAATTTTGGAATTGAACTGGTATATACCGTTTTTGGAAATTGAAAAACCGATACGAACCGATTCATCACTGAAACCGGTACTTTTGATTTTTCTGATTTCGATTCGGTCCGATCAAGTTTTTTGGTTTACCATTTACACGTGTGACACTATATATGTTTAATATTATAATTTTTTTAATACTAAACTTAATTGTGAGAATTTAGTATTTATTATTAACAATTACTAATTCTTTAATGTTCACTTGTAGTAGTATAATATAAGTAGTGTGACTAGTGTCTAACTTATTAGTAAGATTAATAAACGTGAATAATAAGATTAAAATAGTATAATTAGTATCTAATTATACTAGTATATTAATTTTATATTATAAGATTACTAGATTTGAATAATAAAATTAAAATTTCATGTTATATTAATTAGAAATATAGCATATAATATATATAATAATAATATAAAAATTACATATAATATAAAAATTCAATATATATATACTGATTCGGTTTGGTTTAGAACCGGTTTTTGTTTTTAAGAATCAGTACCGCATCGGACTGGTTACGAACCAGACTGGTCCAGTCCAGTTCAACTGGTTTTTCCGTTTTTTTTAGACCCCTAACTCCAACCTGTTGTAGCCAATGTGGATTCACTGGTTCATGCTCATGGAAAACAATCAGAGGATATTTCTTCTGGTTCCAATACTCAGTTGGTCATAATCCAATATTTGAAGAACATGGTAGCATTCAAACTCAAGCAATTCACCTAGAATTTCTCAAGTTTGATAGCGATGACCCTCATGGTTGGCTTTATCGTGCTAATTAATTTTTTAATTACAATCAAACTAATCTTCATCATAGAGTTCTTTTAGCCTCCTTCTATATGGAGGGTAAAGTACTCACTTGGTTTTAGAATTTGGATGCAGCAGGAGGCATTACTAGTTGGGAAGGATTTACTTTGTTTGTTACTCACCCGTTTTGGTCCTACAATTTTCGAGGATCCTATGGAGGCTATCACGCGTTTGAGGTAAACAACGACAGTCGAAGCATACAAAACGCAATTCGAAGTCTTGTCTAATCAACTTACGGGGCTAGCTGAGCCTTATAAGCTCAGTTGTTTCTTAAGCAGATTACGAGAGGATATTCAATTTATGGTCCAGATGCTTAATCCCCCCAACCTTACCATAGCCTTTGGCATGGCAAAGATGCAAGAGGAGAATGTAGTAGCATTCCGAACGACTAATCGTTTCAGGGCAGCTCCTAATTGTCCTATAGTCACTTTACCTTCTACACCGAAAAAGAAAGCAATAGTTCCAGTGCAGTAATTAACTCCGCTACAAATGAAAGATAGAAGGGAGCAAGACTTACGTTACAATTGTGATGAAAAGTGGGGGCAAGGCCACAAATGCAAACCAACACTTTTATTTATTATGGAGATTGCGCCGATTCTAGGGGTGCTACTTGCCCCCTACAGGGCGTGGGCACCCCTTCCCCACACCCCACCTCGCATGGAGTGGGGGGTGGCATTTTCACCCCCGTCCCCCGCCCTGGTGGGCGGGGTGTGGGAATCCGCCCCGCCTATTTTCAGTTAAAAAAAAATACTACATTTATTTTATTTAAAAATTATTTATAAGTGAAAAAATAATTAAAAATACATTTTTAGATCCAAATTATAAATTTGAATTTTGTAAATATAACTATAATTTAAAAACTATGTAATTTTTAAATTTGCTAGTGTATATCTTGTGTAAATTGTAGTTTATTAGTTTTTAAACTATGTAATTTTAAAATTTGCCAATGCATATTTTGTGAACAAGTCTAACAAATTGTAATATATATTTATATGTACACAATTTTTAAAATAGAAATATATATTTATGTTTATATATATGTATATAATATATATATATATAAATCGGGGCGGGGTTGGGCCCTCCCCGTCATCGACCCCTACTAGGGGCCCTAGACGCGGGGCGGGGGGCCCCGCCCCCGCATGGGCGGAGCGGGGTTGCCCGCCCCGCCATGCAAGGGCTGGGCGGGGCCCCGTTGCCCACCCCTAGCCGATTCTAGTGAGGAAGAAGACACTCAACTGCTTCCTAACCTAAGCATTTCGTAAGATAACAATGTTCATTTACAGTATAATAACCATAATTTCTCGCACAACAATGAATTAGTGCACTCAATGGAAAAAAAAGGATACAATGAAATGCAATAAGTATTTCTAATTAGTACTTGATCGAGGAAGAGTACCCTCGCATGCATCACCCACTTGGCTTGGAATAACTATTGGGATTTTTTTCCACCACTAGTGGGAAAGATCTATGTATATAAAGCTAAATCTACCACATGATCATGGAGGTTTTTATCACTGCACCCAAAAAAAAAAAAAAAAAAAAAAAAAAAAAAAAAACAAACATACAAAGAAAACAAAAAACAGGTGCCACAATTCTATGGATATATCATGGAGGTTATTACCACACCCCACTAATCAATCGAATTCTACTTTACAATAATAACTAATAGAACCTAAGATAGCCTTATTTTTTTAGTTTTCTCCTTAAACTTCTAATGACTTTTCATAGTGCATTGAGAAAGGCGACTAGCTTGATTAAGCTACGTTTGGGTGGTGAGATAATCTCAGATGATATATGAATAGTAGTAAAAAAGTGATGAAAAATAATAATAAAATATTGAATAATAGTGAATAGTAGTGAAAAGTAGGTGAAAAGTAATGATAAATTAAATATTGAATAGTAGTGGAGTGATCTCAAACTATAGGTAACATGCGCATTAGTAGATTAGAGAGAAGTCAACACCACTTCTATAATTTGTTTAAATATTTTTTATTGACATATCAAATATGCCATTGATATAGAAGCTTGCCACACCAGTAAATATGAAGAATTTGTGTTCTGCATTTCATTTAATGCTTGACATAGTTCACATGAATAAGCATTTCTTCTTTTAGTTGGATATATCTATCTTTAATTTCGTATTATACATTTTAATTAAGAGTTTTGTGACTTATAAGCAGGAATAAAAGTATACCATTTGTAATGGAACCCACCATTGTAATCATAAACAAAATAAATAAATAAAACACCAATATTTTTTTTATATATACTAGCTGATGTGGCAGATTTCTACATTAACAGTATGTTGGTGGGTGTGTCAAGAAGCATATATCCTTGCAAATAAATTCTTCTTTAATCATATCCCACTTATCCATTTCGCTTGTTGTAGCTAGTGATCAGTAATATTCTATATGTCCATTATATGGACAGGCTTTATACATGACTTGGGATGGTCTATAAATGGGATAGTTTAGCAGTAGTACTACTAGTACTATAATGTATAAGCTCTCGACGTGAAGGCGCCCATTCTACTACTTATCTGCCTTCTCTTCACTTCCTCTCTTTTGTTTCCATCTTCGGTTTTAGCTCGAGAATTAGTTGGTAATTAAGTAAACCCTAATTTCCTTTTAGAGTGTTGCGGTACTTAGTTTTATAGCTTCGTTTCAAACCATATTTAATTTGTTGCTTTAAAAACAACAAATTCTTAGATTCAGATGCTAATTGATAGATAGATCACTTTATTGTGTCAAGTCTTTCTATAGTCTTTCTATTTTTGGGTTTTGCAACGTCATATATATGACACAAATTTTCATTTTTTTTTTACCTTATATATGTTTTCCTGGAACTAAGTCTTCGATTTGTTTATATTTTGATAACTCAATATATGATTTCATATATATCTTCGGTAGGCACAGGCAGCAAGTGAACATATGAGGGGCGAGAAATGCGGCCACCTGTGGTTGATCACTGCGGCCACAACATCGTCAAAGTCTCGCGTGGTCAACCGTATACGCCTTGCCGACCGATTATTATCGCAAAACCAACAGGAAAAATCTAATTGTAAGCGATTCTGCGTACTAATACGCGCACCCATTCAATATGATTGGTTAGAAAGTAAATTTTATTGAAAACAGTGCTAATTTAAATTTAGAATATGAAGACAATAATATTAGTATGCATATTGGTACGCAAACTTGCTTGTACATAGCAAAACTCAAACCAGCAGCACCTTGTGAAAACTACAGTGTTCACTGGAGTTGCGGACCGCTTGAAACCTCTTTAGATAATAAGCATGCACATTGAAGCTGGTTCATCATCAATATTAAGGCAGGGCATCAGACTACTTGCATTTATGATGAAAATTTAGAAGCGTTTTAAGAATAAGATTAGTAGTTTTGGAGTACTATTAATGTATATGTAATGGTTTGATGTAATTTTAAGATGTTATATACGTTAAATAAAAGAGCCGACTAAAAGAACGTACGTACGTATACTCGGTCAGCTAATTGACTTGATCCATAGGATTTCGTTTAGAAAAATGTTAAATGTACATACTTAAGAAAAACTTACAAAAAATTTATTTTTACACATGTCAGTTATTAATACAGTGAAAATAATGAGATTTTGAAGTGTAAAATTTTAATTTCAAAAGAAAACTATATTTAAGTATATATAGCGCCACTACTCTTTGATTTAAGTACAAGTTGAGGAACTTTCTAGATACTGGCTCAATAAGCTAGCGAGTGAATTATTCATTTATGAAAAAAACCTAAAACCAGGAGCTCGTGTATTCCCTTCAATAAGAAGATGGCACATCATGTGGTGCCCCCAGCTACCATGCACCTCGACAAGGACTACGACACTGAGATGTTGACCGCACTGGTCACACATGCACCCCTCGCATGTTGTGATAACAAAGTGTGCACTCACATGCTCAATAAATAAGTGTACATTTAATTCGCAACGAAAAAAATAAAAGGGCATAATTAATTCTAAATAGCAATTACCAAAGAAAAATTAATAACATCATAACTTCAACATCCATAAATCACATGTATCCAAATCATGTTAATTAATAAAATTATACAGTCATCCAGTTCATCAAGAAATTGAAACATAACGACATGACAAGTACAGAAAGGCCCTCGGTCTGTAATGTCCCAATTGTGTTGGATCTCATTGTCCATAACCATCACCATAATCTCCATCTCTATCTGCATCAAAATCTACGGCTCCGATGAGAGGGATTGTAGTGGGACTCCCATGATGAGATTTTGAAAAATCTCAATAAGTAAAATTAAGATAAACCTCAAAGATTCAAGTCAAGGTAAATGAAGATATGCAATTTATAGGTGCAAAGAAAATTAACTAATACATGCCAAATTATAGGTTTCCGAGCATCATTGTAAAATCCCCAAAGATTTACCGAGCAACAATGCTCAATACACACAAAACATCGACCACTTGTTTGAGGCCCCATGCCATCTGAGCAACTTGGAAACAGACTCAAAAATCTAGTTTAACAGTTCTAAAACATTTAGTTTATTAATGTGTGCACCATGGTTTCTCCTAAATGGGCCGTCCACAGACCCTATCTCCTTTCATCACACCATGGGTAACGACTGTGCATGTGACTTTGTTCCGAGCGACGCCTGGCTTCACGCCCCATACTTGACCATGAAGTCCTTTAGCCACCACCATTAGAAAGGCCACGACTTCAACCTGAGAGTGTTAACGTCTCGCTTGAGCCCTTTGTCGCCCAGCAACAACCCAACAAACGTCACTCAGTATTATGCTCTTCTGAGTTACGAGAAGAGTTTCATCAAGATAATGCCCTATCTTGACTTAGGGTCATGATACTCACATACACACGTAAAACCCATTTATTAGAAACACTTGCACACTGCTTGGAATAAGCTAGGCATTCCTTTTTAAACCAAATAAAGAACCAACTCAACTCATCAAGAATAGAGAGAAAACATACAAATTCCAGTAAGCATTTACATGTTGAAAGTTAGTCCAAATGACTAGAAACTCCAGCAACCATTTACATGTAGAAAATCAGGCCCAAAAATAATAGAAACATCAAACTCAACTCAACAAGAATAGAGAAAGAAAATAAAAAATTCCATCAAGTATTTACAACTAAACACAATATGTTAAACATACTTACACCCACTGCTCAAAAATAAAATAACCCAATTTTCCACACCAAACTGAGCGCAAACCCGATACAAGGACAAGTATCTGTGGAGAGCAAATTACCAGCGGCGGCGAGCTCGTGGTTGTGCAAGGCTTGGTTGACTACGACAATAGGATGCATGGCCGAGATGTGTGCGTGCGTGTGTGTGTGAGAGAGAGAGAGAGAGAGAGAGAGAGAGAGAGAGAGGGAATGAGGAGGTCGTGGGGGGGGGAGCTTAGTTTGAACCCACAAAACCTATTGTTTGGTGTTTTTTCTTAAAGACGGGCAGGCTAGGCTTAGGTCTCGATTGTTTACACTAATGAGATGAGATAAAGTTAAAAGTTGAATAAAATGTTATTAGAATATAATTTTTTTAATATTATTTTTATTTTGTGATTTGAAAATTTTGAATTGTTTATTGTATTTTGTGTGAAAATTTAAAAAAATTGTAATAATTAGATAAGATGAGATGGTTTGTGAAAACAAAAGACGCCTTAGAATCTTGGTTCTACGCTCATAACGGGTTGAGTTGTTACACAATATCACTTTATTAACAAATGATAAAATAAGCACAGCCACGCTAGATTATACTCATCTAATTAAATTTAAATTAAAAAAAAAAATTGGTGGATGCCTGATAGGCACCAGCTCTTATGCCAGAAAGTCGCCAGGTGGCAAAAATGGTACCTTGCTCTATATGAAATTTTCTATAATTTCAATATGAATGTAAGTCTTTAGTATTGCCATCGTTTCTTCCATAACAATTAATTAGTTTCATGCACTCGTTCGGTCCAAAAAAGAAAACAATGAAATGCACTAGTAATATCACCCAATTGGCTTGGAAGACCTATGGTAATTTGTTTTTAACTTTGCTTTGGGATTTTTTGGGATTTGTCGCCATATGCCTAAATCTACAACATCATGGAGTAAGACATAGTCACAAAGGAAGATAAATGGTGCCACATTTCTATGGATATTTATATGGAACAGCTTGTTATCATCAGCCGGCCACTAAACTGAATTCTACTTTACAATGACTACTATAACATAAGATGATCATGGCCTTATATGTCTTTTGTTTTTTTTTTGAAGTTTTCTCAATGCATGACTACCGACGGCTTCCATAGTGCGTATGTTGAGATCGAAAACCGACTAGCTAGCTTGATCAAAACAGGTATACGTAGAGAGAGAACAAAACACGCAACCGCATGATGTGTTTAAATATCTCTGGATGTTGGCGGCCTATAAATAGGAGGGAAGAACAGGCCGGTTATTCGCAGTACTATCATATTATATATCAGCTGAGCTCGATCAACATGATGAAGACCATTCTACTAATTATCTGCATTCTCAGCTTGGCTTCCTCTCCTTTGATTCCTTCTCCGGTTTTAGCTCGAGCATTAGCTGGTAATTAATAATTAATTAAGATCACTAATTATTTCCATTACAGAGTTGTGTTACTTTTGCTTGCAGATCAAAACAATTCAATGCGTACAGATCATCGATGTTGCTCATTTACATATATATGCATGTTTGATCATAACACCCTCTCTATATAGTTTTGTTTCAAACCATAATTGCTCTAGGGAATTACCTTATTTGAATCGAAAACTTCTTATTGCTTTGAAACTCACATGGTTCTTAGCTGCAGATCATACTAAATAATAGAGCACTTTGTTAATTAGTCTCGCTTTTTGAATTTTGCAATATATGGAATTAACACAAGTTTTTAATACTTCTCCGACCAACCATGTCTTTCCTAATAATTATTGGTTTTTCAATTTGGTTATATAATGATAACTAAACATATTGTCTTATATATCTTTTCTCCGGTACGTAGGGGCAGGCCGCAGACAGCTGCTTGATTACATAGCAGTACCCCCTACTCCTAAAGTAACCAAGCCGGGTGTGTTGCCAACGCCAAGGGTCCCGTGCAGACGAGCACCTGGTGATCCACATCGGCCGTGTCGGCCAATACAAGTACCAGTACTCCCACGGCCGCCATATTGTCGCTCACCATACATTCGTAATTGCGGACGACAAACCCCACCAAATACGAAGCATGCACCATGAACCAGCTGGTTTAGCAATATTAATTAAGCATCAGACTGCTTGTACATTTCTTATGGAGATCGATCGAGCAGCGTTTTAAGAATAAAATTAGTAAGGTTTTGTGTAATATTATTCTATATGCGTTTTTGGGTTTGTGATGGATTTCATAATTATCTTTCTTGTGTGGTGTAATATATGAGTGAATAAGTGATCAGAATCTACTCATGTTCGGATCATAAACTATATCCTTTATGTGTTAGTGACAATAATAAAAGCAACCTTGTTGTGGATTTTCACTACCTGAAAATTAAGATCAGCCTGTAGTGTTTCATGTCTAAATATCTGGATGGTCGCACAAAACAAGAACCAAAAACTGGGGATCAAGGGACTCAAAAACTTCCCAAGAGTTTTACATCCAAACATCATGTTAATGACATGATTTCGACCATTTTATTTTCACTGTGCATGACCGTGAAAGATGGAAAATGATAAACTTAGAACTATTCTACAACTGTTTTACAACTCTATTTAAAATGAATGAAAATTAAATAAAATTGAAAATATTTTTTAGTGAAGTGGCACAATTAAATTAGTTGATTTGAAGTGAGTGATAAAATAGTTATAAAAGATAATAGTTATAAAGTCTTTCTATAGTCTTTCTATTTTTGGGTTTTGCAACATATGACACAAATTTTCATTTTTTTACCCTATATATATATATATATATATATATATGTTTTCCTAGTAATTAAGTCTTCGATTTGCCAAGATCCTTGGATCAATTGGTAGCACTTTATGTAACGCCCCGTACCCTGAGGTCCAGAGAGTTAGGTCTTGAAACCTAACATCATCTTCCATAACAGATTTATACACACTAATATTCCATCAAAATATGAAATCTATTTATTCAAACCAAAATTATATGTCATTCTATCAAGACACTAATTAACTACCTCAAATAAATAAATTAGAATTCCACACAGTTTCAAAATTTTCACGACTTACAGTACCAAAATAACATAAAGTCATAAATCAACAAAAAAGACTCCAAATAAGTACTTGTACCCTCAGGTACTTATTCCTCTACGAACACCAAACTTCTTTAACAAAACCTACTTTTGCTTGCCAGCAAAACCATTATAATTATCTGAAAAATATTGTGAAGATAAGGGGGTGAGTTATCATCAACTCAGTATGTATAGAACATATACTAGTTTACAAACATAAGCATTTACAAAGTTCAAAATGCATAACAAAACACCAATTATTTTAAAAATGCAAAGTCAGAATATGTTATTAAAAATATTAGAGCGAAAGTTCAAAAATATCTATAATCAAAATCCCTTTGGCATAGCATAACTAAACTTATTCATCTTATCTTATCATATCAAAATATAGACCATGTTAAAACCCTGTGGTAGGATTGTGTAAACCTTGGTAGCCAATCGAGTAAAAACAGAATATGGATTTTTCCCTTATTATTCTTGGAGTTCCGAGTGTGCACACAGTAAAGGCCACGCAGAAAACCACTTTGTTTTCAAAGTGGGTGTACTAGAAACAGAAAAGTTGGTACCAACCCAAACAGAGTCCACAGTTTTACACTCGTGGTAAGGTCAGAATGGAACGAAAATAGAAACAGAATGTCTTGCCAGATGTTTTCAGAAATCACATTATATCATATCAGAGTATAGAACATTTTCTGAACAGATCAGAATCATATCAAAAAAATATAATTTATACACAAAATTTTATATTTGCTCTCTTTTGCACAGTTCAAAAATAGAATGTCAAAACTTTACTCATGTCTACACCAGTCATGACAGAAAATACTTTATTCCTATACATAATTTCATGAGAAATGCATAACAAATAACCAAGGTCGTTTCATATTTCTTTTCATAATAAAGCATGCATATTTTTAAATTGACCTCAATCCATTTTATTTTTATGCAAAGTTTAGCATAAGAACCTTGCTTACCTAGACTTCTTAACTTTTCAAACTTTCTCCACAACAGTACTGAACAATAATCAATTTTCACCTATAAAATAATTACGTACTCCCAGAAATTTCCAATCAAACACGTATCATCAATGCTTAAACCTGAAATACTAAATAACCTATTTTCCTAAAAATCTAAAATTCACTAAACCTTAAAAATATCAATACTTCCCAAATTTTTATCTATACCGTTTCACTCCACCGACCAAAAAATAAATGTTAAAAAAAACATTTCTACGAAATAAGATTTTTGGTACTAATATGAAGTGGTATTAAACCCACTAAAAATGATATACTGATTCCTGTAACAGACCCATGGTTACAAAAAAAATAACATAAAAATACATATTGTAATTCAAAGGACAAAATTGTAATAACAACTAAGCTTTACGTAAAAAACTCAATAAGCCATGTTGTCTTCTTCTTTCTTTCTTTTTCTTTTTTTTCTTTTTTTTGTTTTTTTTTTTTTTTGGTTTTCTTGGCAGGGAAGTATACTGACCCAAGTCGTGCGATGGAGGTTCACCAAAAGGGCAGCTGCGAGGTGGAGGAGCTGCGTTACGGTGGACGGTGGCTGTCCCGACGGCGGCGCACAGAGAGAGAGAATGAGAGACGAGAGAGAGAGAGAGAGAGAGAGAGAGCGAGCCGTGAGAGGGAACGAAAACTTACCGTGAGACGAAAAGGAGGCGTCGACGCTCAGGGGGGCCTTGAGGTGTCCGGCGGCCCTTTCCGTGCAGGTGGTGACGAAGTGGAGGGGGCTGGCGCCGTAAGGTGGCTGGGTTATGGCTTACGGTGGGGAAGAAATTCCTCTGTTTTCGGTGGGTGAAAACAGAGGTGGTGTTTTACGGGTAGTTGAGAACCGGGCTGGAGAGGGCGGTGGCGCACGACTGGAGTGGTGAACTTTGAGTGGCTGAGGTTCCGAGAGTGGACAGAGTCCGGTGGAGTAGCGAAGGGATGGCTTGGCTTTGGGGTGGCGAGGCTGCTGGAGGCAACGAGGCTTGCGGATTGGTGTTTTACGGGAGGGTGAGGACCAGGCTGAGGTGGAGCTGGGCAGTTTCACACGGTGGCAGCGGCTACACGTCGGTGGTGTTGGTTTTCACGTGATGATGGAGGTCGATAAGGGTCTCGGTGATGGTGGTTGAAAACGCACAAGGAGGGGCTGTGGTGCAACCGTAACACCCGGTCCAGCAACAAGCGGTTGTCTAAAAGTTTTGTTTTTAGATTTATAGGTATGAACAGTCCAGTTATTTTTTCAAGAATTTTTGTCATAGGCCACAGGTCTAAAATCTTTGTTTTGGCGATTATGAATTTATTAGATTTGATAATTAGGTTAAATTTTTGAAAAGGGTCAAGTGAGAATTGATTTGAGAATTTTTTAAGACAAGCTAGATTATTTTTAGAAATTAAGTCGAGACCATAACTCAAAAAAAAGTCCAAACTCATGAGAAGCCATTTTCAGTCCCATGCCATGCACGTTTTCTTTCTATTTTCTTCCCTAGGGTTATTCTTCACGTCATAAGCATGCATGTCTCTAATGTATTAATCACTCACATGCACATACACATCTCCCTCATCCCTCTAGGATTTGTTTTTGTTCTTAGTTCGCCTATAGATATAATCCTTTGTGCATGAAGAAAACTGGTTACCTTCTTTATCCACCTCAAACTCCCTCATGCGCACGTCCCATGCAAGCAAAATATTTCCTCATCAATCTAGGATTGCCGCTGACCCTCTTGTGCCACCAAGCTCCATGCCACTACAAATCTCCAAGTCGGACCAGCGTTGCAACCATTGGAAAACGACCCAACCACCTTCCCAAAGAACCTGGCCTGCACCTCCGTAAACTGCCGTGAACCATTCAGCCTTCCACTGCTACATCTTGAGGATCAAACCGAGATTAACCACTACCGTTAGCACCTTCACGTCCAACCGCCAGCCTTAGGCCCCCTGGCCGTGGCCACCTAGCCGTTGTTCAACTCCAGGTCGCATCCTCGCCACCACAGAAGCACAACGAGTCACCCACCTCACGAAACCAGACCGCCCAGAACAAAACCACCATGATAGCCACTGCTCAGCTTTGGTGCAACACTACAGCTCCTCCGCAGTACTGCCTTGCACCACCATACCCCTCAGAATAAATTCAAACGCTACCAGCAACGGAAGCCGGCATCACCCTCTGTTTTCTTCACCCCAAAACAAAGTAAGAAAGCCTCCATGTGCCCTCAATTTTTCAGCCCCGTTACATGACAGAAAACCACCCAGCCAACCACTAACCGCCAACCAAACACACTTCCTGAACCCTGATCAGCTACACGTTTATCATCAGCACAGTAAGCCCATGCCGAAACTACCCCCTGCCTCTCACGTATTTTTATCTCGCCTGGGTTTCTCTCTCTTTCTTTCTGCGTAAACTCTCTCTCATCACTCTCTCTCTCTCTCTCTCTCTCTCTCTCTCTCTCTCTCTCTCTCAGTGTTCAACTGCCACCTCTCCAACATAATCTCTGCCACCTCCCTGTTGCTCACGCTACTCCTCCACTCTCGGTGAGTATGGACGTCTTCGTTGCATGTGTTTGGTCTCAGTTTTTCTTTCCCTTTTTGTGTATGTTTTCCCAAGCAGTACATGATAAATATGACTTTATTTCCCAAAATGCCCCCATATCAGGATAGCTCAGTGGGCATAAGTTTGCTTTTTAAAACTCTCTTGCATTGTTTTATTTGAGGTATAAGAATTTATATAGAAAATATTTAATGTTTTAGTCGGAGAAATTAAATGGATATTGATGAATTTTGGGAAGCGACCAGATTCAAGGGTTATGAGAGTTTAGGTTTTTAAGGAATTAAAATAGATTAATTTAGTATTTCAGGTTAAATATTGAAATACGTGTTTGATTGAAAATTTACGAAAATAACATGATTATTTTATAGGTGACAATTGATTTTCGTTTAATATTACTGTGGAGAAATTCTGAAAGGTTAAGAAGTCCAGGTAAGCGGGGTTCCTATGCTAGACTATGCATAAAAATAAAATAGGTTGAGGTTGATTTTGATTTTGAAAATATGCATGTTTTGTTATGAAAAGAAATTTGAACTACCTCAGTTATTTGTTCTGCATTACTAATGTTTAAGAATAAAGTATTTTCTGGCATGACTGGTGTAGACATGAGCTATTTTGGTATTTTGTTTCTGAACTGTGCAAAAGAGAGTGAATATGAAATTTTGTGCATAAATTATGATTTTGTGATCTGATTTTGTTTTGTTCTAAAAATGTTCTGAACTCTAATATGATATGATGTAATTTCTGAAAACCTCTGGTATAACATTCTGTTTCTGTTTCATTTCCATTATGACCTTACCTCGGGTGTAAAACTGTGGCCTCTGTTTGGGTTGGTACCAACTTTTCTGTTTTTGCTCGATTAGCCGCCGGGGTTCGTACAACCCTACCATGGGGGTTAAATATGGTCTATGTTCTGAAATGATAAGATAAGATGTGATGTTTCAGTATATGCTATGCCAAAAGGAATTTGATTATTAATATTTTAGAACTTTTGCTCTGATATTTTTTATAATATTCTGATTTTGCATTCTGAAAGGTAATGTTTTTGTTCTACATTCTGAAAGAAAGTATTATGTTCTACATTCTGAACTATGTAAATGCTCATATTTACACACTAGTATATGTTCTCTGCTTACTGAGTTGTTTATAACTCACCTTTTATCTCCAAATATTTTTTAGTTGATCTTGATGGTTCTGCTGGAGAACAAGAGTAGACAGTGTTAAAGATGTTTCATGTTTGTAGAAGAATAAGTGCTCAAGGGTACAAATGCATATTTGAGAGTCATAATTAGTAAATGGATTATTTTCTGATGAGTTAAGGATATTTTCAAGTTTTTTGGGAGTTTCTAATTTATTTTATTGAGAATTTCTTTGTTATCTCTATGAAGGAACATGAATATTTGGGTTGAGCAAATGAAATAATATTTTACTAAGTTTTCTGGATGTTATAGTTGTGGTATTGGAATTAATATTAACTATTAAGAACTAACTATCCGGACCTTCGGGACCGAGGCGTTATAGTAACACTGTTTGTGGGCTTAGTTGGGTCTACTGGGGAGGTGCTTTCATGTGTGAAGTTTGATGGTGGCGTCCGATGGAGGCTTGCAGTGGTGCAGCAAGGTAAGCTTAGAGAAGTGGCTGACGAAACGAACAAGGCTTCACGATGGTGGTGCTACGCGAAAAACATAGTAAGAAAAGGTGTAGAAAAAATGTCGTATGCTCCAATAATTTAAACAAAGCATTCAAGTGCAATGTTTTAGATTAAAGTAGAAAAATCCTCAAAGTCGGTAAACAAAATATTTCACCAAAAGAGAAAAGAATCTAGGAGGTGGAAAGTAGAAAGGAAGGAACGGCGTGGGCATGCACATGGAAAAAGGATAAAAAGTAATCATGTATATGTGTGTGTGCACGTTGGTGAGGGGGCTAGCACATGGGAATGGAGGAAAGAAATGGGATCACGAGGTGCACGTGGGTGAAGAAGCTAGCTGAGCAAGAGGTCTACCGAAAGAATATTTATGTATAAATATATAAGAATTTGAATGCGACTAGGCGCTTGACATGGGTGTTATACCTTAGTTTCTTACTAAGAGAACCAATGATCGAATCCCCTACCCCATGTATATTAAAAAGAAAAAAAGTCTTTGATTTGTTTATATTTTGATTGTAAAACCTAGGCCCAACACAAAATTCGCGTTCATTAATTTTCTTTAGTGTTAAGTTATTTTATTTATTTTAAGTTCATTTACCATCAAGATGTAGTTCCAACTTTTTACGAATGTCTCATGCACGTTGATCTCCTTCTCCCCCTCAGAGTCATTTCTTCCAGCCAACCACCATGCACGTTGGAAAAACTCAATAACCTTTGCCATGCACGTCGATCCCCCTATTCCTTTTTCTTTCCCCCACGTTATTTTTTTTTGGTTTCAAATCTCCACAACTACTTCCTGATGCCTCGGTTTCCCCTCTGCATTGATTTTCTTTTTCTTTTTCCTTTCCCCACATGGCACTCAACTTCTGTTTCCCCTACACCGAAATAGAGCACAATCCTTTTCCACCCACACGACCGAGAAGCCAACTCCATGGCCACCATGGGTTGTCCACACTCGTTCACCAGCAACCACGCCCAACGATGAAGCCACTGCTCCTGCACAACGGAAGCTGCCCAAAGCTTGTTACTGCTGCCAACCATTGCTCGAAACACCAGCCACCATGCACGTCCAGCGGGCCACTCAAAACTATTACACACCCCAAGCCGTAACACCTCCACCAACGACCATCATCACCGTTGCCAACCCACAGATGAGTAAGCCATCCTCTCTCACTCACGGCAAAACCACAAGCTTGCTCCATCCTCTATAAATCGAACCAAAACACTCTGTTTTTAAATGGCTGGTGGTGAGCCCTATCTCGAACCACCACCTGTTGGTCCAAGAGTCCCCATGCTTGGCCATTTGCAGTAGATAGATGAGGTCTCGGGACACGGTTCAATCTCTTGACCACCACCGACGCCGTGCTCAACTCCTCTGCCCATGGTTGCACCACCGTGCACGACCTCCACCCCTCACGGTAAGCCTCTATCGCTTTCACCGTGTCACTCTTGCTCGCGGACTCTCTCTCTTTTGCTCTTTCTCTCTCAATGCTCTATCGTCGAGCACCATTGTCCACCGCACCTAGACCAGTCACGGCTTTTCCGCTCTCAATGAGTTATGGAGTGTTGCCCCGGGTCGCACGTTGGTTCCTCTCATAAGCCACTGTTTCCCTCTAGTGTTTTAGTTTCAGTTTTTCACATACAAGTTTTCCTCATTACTAAAAGAAAAACGCTTGTTGCAAGCGTCTGGTGCAAACAGCGTGCAAATGTGGCTGACATGGAGACAATTGATGAGAGAGAGACCGAGCTTATGAGAGGGACATACCGAGCTACTGTAGCTGGTGAGAAAGAAAGACCGAACTGATGAGAGAGGAAGAATTCATTTTAAATCTGACGTGGCATGGATGACTGCACGCCGGTTGTATCTAATAATTGTATATAGAAGAACTGTTACTAAAATGCCCTTATTTTTCAATTTGGTTTGCGTTGTTTTGTTTACGTAGTGGTTTTTATGTTTTAAGTGGGCTCATTTTATTTTAAAATAGACCAAAAACTTTATTTTTTTTTACAGCAAATATTTATGGGATTTAAATTACGTTATTAAGCATTAATTTTTATAATTTAATTTTAGAAGTGAATAGTAACCGTATAATGTTATTTTGAACACTATAATTCTAATCTAATTTATTTTTATTAAATGAAATTTTATTACTTACTGTAATAGATTTTTGGTATAATTATATTAACTAGTATTAAGTTTTATAGTTTGATTTCACTAGAAAAATAATTTAGATTTTAATATCTTAGTCGGAGAAATTAAGGGGATATTGATGGATTTGGAAATGATGGTATTTTAGGGTTAAGAGAATTTTAGGTATTGAAGAATTAAAATAGGTTAATTATAGCATTTCAGGTTTAAATATTGAAATACGTGTTCGACTAGAAATTTACGAGAATTATGTGATTATTTTTATAGGCGACACTTGATTTCCTTCAGTGCTGTTGTGGAGAATTTCTGAAAAGTTAAAAATTTCATGTAAGCGGGGTTTCTATACTAGGCTTTATACGAATTATTGAGACTGAGGTTGACTTTCTGAAAACTTTGAGTATTTTGTGATGAAATGAGAACTTGGGAAAAATCAACATTGGTCGCTTATTTGCATTACTCATGAAATCTATACAAAAAAGGAAAATTATTTTCTGAAATGCATTGTGTAGACATGAGCTAAATTTTGTCATACTGTCTCTGAAATCTGAAAAAGAACGATATTGAAAATCTGAAAAATTGTGCATTGATTTAGAAAGATACTCTAACTTTTTTTTCAGTATGTGAGAATGATCTGATTAGGTTTTGGTATTTTGTTTTGTTTTGATATGGCATCTGAAAACCTTTGGCATGGTATACTGATTTTGTATCTGACTTTGTCTCTGCTCTGTTATGCTCTGCTATGCTCTGTTTGGGTTTGTACCAACTTCTCTGTCTCTGAGTGCACCCACTTAGGAAACAAAGTGATTTTTATGTGGTCTTTCCTATGTGCACACTCAGGGCTCCGAGAGTAATAAGGGAAAGATTTCCCTTTGTCTCTGCCCAGTTTGGCCACCTGGGATAGTACAACCCTACCACAGGGGTGAAACATGGTCTCTACTCTGTGAGATGCTCTGTTTTGATGTGATGATGATGCTCAGGTTATGTTATACCAAAGTACTCTTTGTTTTATGTGTCTTAAAATCATCGCTCTATTATGTTTGAAAACATATTTTGTTCTGCATGATAACTATGAAAAATATTTTGTTCTACATACTGTACTTTGTAAATACTCATGTTTGCACGCTAGTATATGTCCCATGCTTACTGAGTTATCGATAACTCACCCCTTATCTCCACAATACTTTTCAGATGATTTGGATATTGAGCTGAGGATCAAGATTATGGGGCATAAGTGAGATGATTTTTTTTAATCTTTGTGGATTAAGCAAAGAAGGTTTTTTTTTAGTATTGGCATTTTTGTTAAGAAATCTTGTCGCGTTCTGATGACTGGTATTTTTGAAAGTTGATTATATTGAGGAATTTAGTCCGAAACAAAATGTTTTATATGATATTGAGATTTTGGATTTTATGAATATGTTGTTAGAATATGAGTTTAAGTGATAAGGAGTAACTCTGAACTTAATGGATAAGTTTGTGTGTTTGTGTGGAAATGGAAGAGATATGATTTGCATTATAAGAGATTGATTGAATTTTATGTTTATGGAGTATTTCAAATATCATTTGTATTGTGAAGACATGATTTTTGTGTGAGAAGGAGTAACTCTCCAACCCATTCGGGACTGGGGCATTACATTGATAACTCAATATATGATCGATCTCAAATCTTCTGTACGTAGGCACAGGCAGCAGCAAACAAATGAGGGGCTAGAGATGCAGCCACATGTGGTTGATCACTATGACAGCAACGTCATCAACGTCTCACGTGGTCGACCGTATGCGCCTTGCCGACCAATTATTATCCCACAACCACCAGCACCTTGTGAAACTACAGTGTTCACCGGAGTTGCGAACCACGTGAAACCCCTTTAGATAATAAGCATGCACGATGAAGCCGGTTCATCAACAATATTAAGGCATCAAACTACTTGCATTTATGATGAAAATCAAGAAGCATTTTAAGAATAAGATTAGTAGTTTTGGAGTATTATTAATGTATATATGGTTTTATGTAATTTTAAGATATTGTTATATGTTAAATAAAAGAGCCGACTAAAGGATGTACGTATTTATACTCAGTCCGCTAATTCACTTAATATTTACGGGACTTGATCCATATGATTTCATTTAAAAAAATGCTAAATGTACTAAAGAAAAACTTGTAAAAACCTTACTTCTCCACATGTCAGTTATTGACACGGTTGAAATAATGAAATTTTTAAATTTAAAATTTGAATTTCAAAAGAAAACTAACAAAATAAGTCTTGTAAGTAAACATGCAAACTGTACATATAACGCCACTACTCTTTCATTTATGTACAAGTTGGGGAACTATATTTTTGAGGCTGCATGGTTATTGGGAAAATGAAAATGGATGATGATGAAGAATCATATATAGAAGCTATCCACATTAAATATGAATATTGGATGTTGTGTAATACACAAAAGTTAGCTTGTGCTAAGAATACTGTTGAATTCACCAAAATAAATTGATCTGTTGGAAACTTTCTAGATACTGACTCAATAAGCTAGCTAGTGACTTATTCATTTATGAAAAAGGCCTAAAACCAGGAGCTCGTGTATTCCCTTCGATAAGAACATGGCACATCATATGGCGCCCCCGGCCACCATCCACCTCGATAAGGACTGTGAAATTGAGATGTTAACCGCACTGGTCACACACCCCTTGCATGTTGTGATAACAAAATGTGCGCTCACATGATCAATAAATAAGTGTGCATTTAATTTGCAGAGAAAATAATAAAAGGTCATAATTAATTCTAAATAACAATACTAGAGAAAAATTAATAACATCATAACTGCAATATCCATAAATCAAATGTATCCAAAGCATAAGTTATTTAATAAAATTCTACAGTCATCCAGTTCATCAAGAAATTGAAACATAACGACATGACAAGTAGAGAAAGGCCCCCAGTTCGTAATGTCGCAATTGTGTTGGATCTCATTGTCCATAACCATCACCATAATCTCCATTCACATCAAAATCTACGGCTCTGAGGAAAGGGACCGTAGTGGGACTCCCATGATGAGATTTTGAAAAATCTCAATAAGTAAAATATTAAGATAAACCTCAAAGATGAAAGGCTAATGTAAATGAAGATATGCAATTTATAGATGGAAAAAAAATTAAATAATACATGCCAAATTATAGGTTTCTGAGCAACAATGCTCAATACACACAAACATCTGAGCAACTTGTTTGGCAATTTTAAAACATTAAGTTTATTAATGTGTGCACCATGGGCCATCCACACACCCTAGCTCCCCTCATCACACCGTGGGTAACGACGCCACCATGTGACTTTGTTCTGAGCGACGCCTAGCTTCACGCCCCATCTTTGACCCATGTCCTTTAGTTGCCGCCATTAGAGAGGCCACGACTTCAATTTGAGACTGTTAACGTCTTGCTCGAGCCTGTTGTCACCCCGCAACAACCCAACGAACGTCACTCAGTATTTTAACTCTTCTGAGTAACCAGACGAGCTCCATCAAGATAATGCCCTATCTCGACTTGGGGTCATGATACTCACATAAATATGCAAAACCCATTTATTAATAACACTTGCACATTGCCTGGGATAAGGCATTCCTTTTTAAACCAAATAAACAGCGAACTCAGCTCATCAAGAATAGAGAGAAAACATACAAATTCTCGTAAGCATTCACACGTTGAAAATTAGTCCAAATGACTAGAAACTCCAGCAACCATTTACATGTAGAAAATCAGACCCAAAAATAATAAAAACATCAAACTCAACTCAACAAGAACAGAGAAAAAAAATTACAAATTCCATCAAGTATTTAAAATTAAACACAATATGTTAAACATACTTACACACACTGCTTAAAAATAATATAACCCATTTTTCCACAACACACCGAGCGCACAACCGATACAAGGACAAGTTCTTCTCACAGTAGGATCGACGAACAAGAATATCTACGGAGAGCGAGTTACCGACGATGGCGAGCTTGTGGTTGTGCAAGGATTGGTTGACTACAACAATATTGTGCATGGCCGAGATGTGTATGTGTGTGTGAGAGGGACAGAGAAAGAGAGAGAATACAAGAGAAATGGTTTTTTGGGATGAATCTTTTCGTCCCGAAAAACCCCATTTTAATCTCAAAATGTTTTTTGAGATGAAAAAAATTCGTCTCTAACTTGTCTCAAAAAGCCTGTCTCAAAAGGTTTTTAGGACTCGTCCCAAAATATACTTTTAGAGACGAAATTGGGCAGATCCATTCGTAGGCGTTCGAATGAGAATTTGTTTCTGAGATGAAACATTTTCGTCCTAAAAACCCGTTCGAATGGAAATAATTTCATTCGAAAAAATCTGAACAGTTTGAACAATACAAAAACTTTACTCGAACAATCAAATAGATTTGATCATGTTCGTATAGAAAAATTGTTGTTCGAACACAATTAATATGAATGATTGCTGCCAGTTCGAATATAAAATGATTGTTCGAACGAGAGTCCATTCAAACTCTAGGCTTTGTAATTTGAACAGACTAGAGTTTTCTCAGGTTATTCGAATGGTTTTATTTTCTGGTTCGAACGCAAGGTAAAAAGATTTACCGTTCGAATTGGGTATTTTCTGCTCGAACGGTCCACACTAGATTATACTCGTCTAATTAAATTTAAATTAAAAGAAATTGGTGGATGCCCAGCAGCCACCAACTCCGATGCCAGTTCATCGCCTTCCTATTGCCAAATTTATCAAGTCTAACATAACATACAATACTCACCAAATGGGACATCCAACGCTGAAAAGTCGCTAGGTGGCAAAAACAGTACCTTGCTCTATATGAAATTTCCTCTAATTTCAATATGAATGCAGATCTCTAGTATTGCCATCATTTATTCTATAAAAATTAATTAGTTTCATGCACTCGATCGGTCCAAAAATGAAGACAATGAAATGCACTAATAGAGGTGTAAAAATTAACTGCGAAATCGAAAAACTGGCCCAAACCAGTGGACTTGGTCCGATTTTGGACCGATCCGGTCCGGAAGTGATTCCCTTAGTTCCGAAACTAGACGGTACCAATTAGGTTTTGGTTCTATGCTTTTTAGGACCGGACTGGACCCGTTCACTATATTATATATTTTAAATTAATGTTTTTAACATAATATATAATATTTTTTATATTATATATAATTTTTATATAATATATAATAATATAAATTATAATTATATATAAGATAATGTTATTATAATTTATAACAAAAAGTTTTAATCTTAAACATGAAAATTTATTTGATCATATACTTTAAACATAAAATATATATATTAATAACATTTTATGGCCTAATAAATTCTGAACATATTCTTTTTTATAAATATATAATAAATTAGTAATAATAATATACATTAGTATATTAATTACATTTCACTTTAATTAATTAGTATACTAATATATTACATTTCATCTTATGCCCTAATACTAATATTGTTAGAACTGAAAAACTAGACTAAATTGGACCGGAATGGTAAAATTGGAGGTACCGGTTTAAGAGGGTAACTAGTGCATAATTGGTTTTCAAAAATGCAAAACCGGTGCATACCGGTTCGGTCCTAAATTTTGTTCAAAACCAGACCGGACCGATTACACCCTTATGCACTAAGTTGACAACGACTGTGTGACCCCAAAAATTAAGGTGTTTTAATTTATTTATTTGTATTATTATTGTTTATTTTATTCTATTTTATTTTATTTTATTTTATTTTATTTTTCAGGATGAATCTCCCCCGATAGATTAATCTAAGGACCCTTAGATGGATGGTTGGTATTAAATCTCCAAGAGAAACCCTAATTCTCCCATTTTCTACTTTCCCTCTCTCTCCTCCCTCTCTCTTCAACTTAACCGACACCTTCACCGATTCTCTTCTTCTCTTCAACCCAGCGGCACCGCCGCAATCTAGTATAACAAGGCAACCGGCGACAACTTGGCCAGGGAGGAGTGACGACAGCGGTAGTGTAGGGAAGAGGCAGAAGACTCTGGAAGGGGTTGAGGACTAAGGAACCCTAATGCATGTGGGGGGGGGGGGGGGGGGAATCTAAACCTAAAGTGTTCTGAAGTGAAGTGCTTAAGGAAGTTTGTGTGTGTATGTGTGTGTGTGACCAACGACGTTGACTGAAGGAGAGGGATCGGGCTCAGCAGGTGTGGGCTTAAGGGATTTGTCCCTGGGCCGTGTTACTCAATGATGTATTTCTTTTTTTGTTTGTTATTTCCTTTTCAATTGTAATTCGTGCAACCCAAATGGTCTTTTATCATGTGTAGGGTTTCAGCTTTATAGAGACGTTGTTAGGTGTCTATTTGTTTTATGTAAAAGCTAATGAATATCTGAATTTACTCCTTCCTCCCTCTCTTTCTCAACCCTTTCTAAAAACGCATACCTCAGGGAAAGCTTTTTCCAGTGTGTGTTAATTCAGTGTGTTACAAGTGGTATCCAGGGACACCGTTACCTGTGCAAATTACAAATCTATAGCTGAAGGTACTAGGCTAAACCAACTATAGGATGGGCTTAATGCCCTAAAAAAATCCTCAGAATCTCTGTATCAGGAGCTAAAAAAATCCACAGATTCAAAACTATCCCATATAGATATAGAGATAGCAACATTAAAAAGGCAAAATGAAGCTATTGTGCAGCAATTAGCTATTATTACAGCTGAGATAAAAAAAAGGGTAATCCTAGTCCGAATTCTGGGGAGTCTTCTTCAGGTGGGCAGGATGAAAATGACCATGAACAGCTGCAGCTACAGCAACAACAACAACAGTTCCAGGAGCAGCACTTTCATCAGCAGCAGCAGTTCCATCAACAACAGCAAGGAGAGATCCAGGCACGCACAGTAAGCTTGGACTTCCTTTTATTCAATGGAGAAAACCCTGTAGGCTGGATCTATAAAGTTAATCAATTCTTTCATTTCCATAATACTACCCCACAAAACCGAGTGAAACTTGCATCCTTTCACTTAGAGGGAAAATCACTGGTTTGGTTCTAAGATCTAGAACAAAGTGCTCAAATCCAAGATTGAGATATGTTCACTAGAGTAATACTAGTGCGATTTGGGCCTAATGCCTATGATGACCCCATGGAGGCCCTCATTAGGTTAAAGTAGACTAACACTATTAAGGATTACGGAGCAAACTTTGAAACCTTATCAAATAGGTTAAGAGGGATATCAGATGCTTCCAAGTTAAATTGTTTTTTAAGCGGGTTAAAGGATGAAATAAGACTACCAGTGAGAATGTTCAGCCCCACTAATGTAATCACTGCATATAGTCTAACCAAGATACAAAAGGAGAATATCAATCTATCTAAAAGAAATCCCAGGCCCAGTTTACACTACTCCCATGAATTGGGTATCCTAAAAAATCCCAACCACCATTTTAGCCACCAAATAGAAAATGCCAAGCCAAACCAAAAGCCATCCTTAACCATACACAAAATTAACCAAAACCAAATGAATGAAAGAAGGGAAAAGGGATTATGTTACCATTGTGATGCCAAGTGGGTTCCCCGGCATAAGTGCCAAAATCCCAAACTGTTTTTGCTTGATGAAGTTTTGCTAGACAATGAGAGTAGTGGAGTGATTGAAGAAGTTAAAGGTGATAAGGTTGAAGAAGTTCTAGCAACCCTAGACACATGTCAACCCAAACCAACCCAAAATCTCCCTCCATGCCATAATTGGATCCTTTAACCCGAAAACAATGAGAGTGAAGGAGAGGATTGGGAAGCAATAGATCAACATTTTGATTGACACTGGTTCTACACACAACTTCTTAGACCCAGCCATATTAAAGAAAACTAATCTACCCTTAGATGACAAGGAAAAGGTGAAGGTGAAGGTGAAGGTTGCAAATGGTGAGTTGGTCCCTAGTGTAGGGAAATGCAGTGAGGTGAAGGTCTTTATTCAAGGCACTACCTTTGTGATGGAAGTTCATGTAATTGTACTATCCGAATGTGATATGGTGTTGGGAATTAAATGGCTGCGTGAGTTGGAAAAAATTTTGTGGGATTTTGATAAGCTAACTATGCAATTTTGTTATAAGGGTGAAAAAATAAACATGCAGGGGTTAACAGCTACCAAGATGATTGAGGAAGGGTCTCTAAACATGCTGAACAATTTAGAGACCAAATGGGTTATTTTGCAACTCAAAGAATGGGAAAATTCCCCCGATCCACAAGCTGGAGCCAAGATTCCAGCAACTATTCAGATATTACTGAAACAATTTGGAGATGTATTCTCACAACCTAAAGGACTCCCACCTCCACGAGCCTACGACCACTCCATAAACCTCATACCCAACATTAAACCCATTTCTATAAGACTTTACCGTTACCTCTATTACCAAAAAGACTAGATTGAGAAAATAGTACAGGAGCTATTGTCTATAGGAGTGATCCAACCTAGCCAAAGTCCCCACTCTTCTCCCGTGTTGCTGGTAAGAAAAACTGATGGAACATGGCAATTGTGAGTTGACTATAGGGGGCTGAGCAGTGTAATCATCAAGGATAAATTTCTCATTGTCGTGGTTGAAGAGCTAATGGATGAGCTACACAGGTCAACCATATTCTATAAGCTAGATTTGAGGTTCGACTATCATCAAATACGGGTTAAGACTAACGACATACCCAAAACTTCCTTAAGGACTCATGAGGGACACTATGAGTTCCTAGTAATGCCATTTGGGCTCACTAACGCCTCCTCAATCTTCCAAAGTCTTATGAACGAGGTATTTCGACTCTTTCTAAGAAAGTTTATACTTTTGTTTTTTTATAACATTTTGGTGTACAGCAAAACAGAAGGGGAACATGCACAACACTTATTGGTCACCTTAGAGACACTAAGGCAACATAAGTTATTTGCAAAACAATCCAAGTGCCAATTTGGTTGTGAGGTGGTGGCTTACCTAGGCCATCTAATTTCGGCTAAAGGGGTACAAGCAGATCCAAAAAAGTTAAATGCCATGGTAGAGCGGCCCCTACCTAAGTCCCTTAAGGCTCTAAAAGGATTTTTGGGCTTGACAGGCCACTGCCGCAGATTTATAAAAAAGTATAGTGAGATTGTTGCACCACTTACAAGGTTGCTTAAAAAGGAGTGTTTTCATTGGAGTGAAGAGGCTAAGTTTGCATTTCAAAGATTAAAAGAGGCAGTAACTCAACCACCAGTTTTGGCTCTTCTAGATTTCTCCCTACCGTTGATAATTGAATGTGACGCCTTGGGGACAACAATAGGGGTAGTTTTGATGCAGTGTGGGAGACCAATAGCGTTTTTCAGCAAGGCCCTTAAAGGCAAATCCCTTCCACCATCTACATATGAGAATGAGCTATTTGCTTTGGTTTCAACAGTATTAAAGTGGAGGCCTTACTTATTGGGGCCGACCTTTGTGGTTAGAACCGACCAACAAAGTCTCAAAGCACTTGCTTGATAAGAAAATTGGAACCCCTATGCAGCAAAAATGGATAACTAAGCTACTTGGCTACGATTTCATTGTGGAGTATAAAAAGGGGTCCGAGAATAGGGTGGCAAATGCCCTATCCCGAAAAGACAAGGAACTTGAAAGGGCTTTAATGCTTATCACCTTCCCCAGTATGGAATGGGTGGAAGATTTGAAGAGAGCTTATGAATTGGATAGGCACTTAAAGGAGCTGCTAAGGAACAGTTCAAAAGGTAAGTTAAGCTCTAACTATATCTTGAGGGATGGGTTACTATTGTACAAGAATAGATTATGCATTCCTCAGCATGAGGAATTTAAAAATAAATTAATTGAGCTGTCCCACAGCAACCCATAGGGGGGGACATTCAGGTTATGATAACACTATTCATCGAATGAGGAGGGATTCTACTCGTCGAGAATGAAAAAAGATTTGAAGAAGTTTATCAGGGCATGTGATATTTGGTGAAGGTAGATAACACTCTACCAAGTGGCTTACTACAGCCATTACCAATACCATCTCAACCATGAACCAATATCATCATGGATTTCATTGACGAGCTACCAATTTCACAATAGTATGATTGTTTATGGGTTGTGGTTGACTGATTGACAAAGTATAGTCACTTTGTGCCCCTTAGACACCCCTACACAGCCAAGACAGTGGCTAATCTATTCCCAAAAAATTCCCTCAAGCTACATGGGTTACCCCGCTCTATAGTTTCTAACAGAGACTACATTCACAAGCTAATTTTGGCAGGATCTTCCTACAGGGGGTTCAAATGTCAATGAGCACTGCGTATCATCCTCAGACCAACGGGCAGACAGAAGCAGTGTGGGCCAAAAGATTGGGCAGTGTGGGTTCCCCTTGCCGAGCGGTGGTACAACTGCACTCGACACACATCTATAAGGATCTCACCCTTTGAGACCCTTTATGGTTACCCCCCACCCCGGTTGCTAGACTACATCCCAGGAACAGCCAGTGCTGACACTGTGGACTTAACTTTACACAACAGAGACCAGATTTCAAAACTACTTAAGTAGAATTTAGAATAAGCCCAAAATTGCATGAAAAAGTATTTTGATTTGAAGAGAAAGGAGCAACATTTTGTAGAAGGGGAATGGGAATACCTATGCCTACAACCTTACCGACAAACCACCATAGCCCATTGGCACAGCCTCAAGCTAGCTCCATGGTTTTTTCAACCTCTCCCACTCACCTAATATTGCAGGGAGTGGGAAAGGTTGCATACAAGCTAGATCTCCCTTCCACTTCAAGAATCCACCATACCTTCCATGTGTCTCAACTCAAAAGGAAGATTGGCTCCAAGATCACGGCTATTCCTTCGCTACCACCTGTGGATGAACAAGGGGTTCTTTGGCCTGAACCTGAGAAGGTCCTCAGTCGACGCATGGTCAAGGCTAGGAACAAGGCCAGGGCGGAGCTGCTTATTAGGTGGCACAGACAAGAGGCGACAGATGCAACCTGGGAGGGGTATTCACAACTGAAGGAACACATTCCCCACCTTGTGGGCAAGGTGTTTTGATGGGAAGGGGTATGTAACAAGGCTGCTGATGACAGCTTGGCCAGGGAAGAGTGACGGCGGTGGTAGTGTAGGGAAGAGGCAGAAGACTCGGGAAGGGATTGAAGACTAAGGAACCTTAATGCACGTGGGGGGGGGGGGGTGTTCTGAAGTGAAGTACTTAAGGAAGTGAGTGTGTGTGTGTGTTCTGAAGTGAATGACCAACGACGTTGACTAAAAGAGAGGGGCTAGGCTCAGCAGGCATGGGCTTAAGGGATTTGTCCCTGGGCCATGTTACTCAATGATGTATTTATTTTTTTGTTTGTTATTTCCTTTTCAGTTGTAATTCGTGAAGGCTGGTACAAGCCCATGTCCTTTTATCATGTGTAGGGTTTCAGCTTTATAGAGGCGCCATTAGGTGTCTGGTTTTTTTATGCAAAAACTAATGAATATCTAAATTTATTCCTTCCTGCCTCTCTTTCTCAACCCTTTCTGAAAAAACATCCCTCAGGGAAGGCTTTTTCCAGTGTGTGTTAAATCAGTGTGTTACATCCAGCCACCACCACCGCACTAGCAGCCTTCCCTCTCACAGGCGACCACCTCCTCACCGAAACCCCCCCCCCCCCCCCCCACGACGCAACTCCCTCCCTTCCCTTTTCCCTCCCCTTCTCGCACTGGTTCCCTCCTTCGACACAAGCAACGCTACTGTCACAGTCATCAGCGCCACCGCACCGAGCACCTAACGCTGGTGACCCTCCCCCCTACCGAACCCAGCCACTCATCTCCTCGATCTGCCCCTCACGCAGCCCACTCTCTCACACAGTTTCCCCACATCGCAGCCCAGGTACGCCCCCTATAGCCGCGCATCGCCCCTACTTGCACGCCGGACCTCCGCCCCTCGGCCATACCTTCTTTCTTAAGCCACGCCGACCTATCATTCTCTCTCACGCTCTCTTTCCCTCTCGGGTCTCCACTATGCATGGCCAGATTTGCCGCCTTGACCACCCTCCATTGCGAGAATCTCTTAACCACCCATTAGCACCCCAGATGTGACCTCATTTTCGAGAAAAACCCACAAAAAGCCCTCTGTCTCACTCGCCCGAATTCGTCGCTGCCACCTTGCACCGCTGTTGCCCCTCCGCTGCTCCGCCACTTTTGGCGTCACCTCGATGAGCCAAAGCTACCTCTAGTTGTTTATTTTAGTTTATGTTTATGTTTTGTTTATTTGCTAACAGTTTGGTGTCTGTTTGCGAAGTGATGCGCGCACTCGTCCAATCACAGGACCCCGTAGACAAAAGCACATTCAATCATCTAAATTTCTCATCCGCATTGTACGTAACTCTCCTACGCGACCCTTGAGTTCAAGATGTGAATTTATCACTAACTTTGTTTGAAGTATGGTTGTGTTAAAAAGGGCCTTGGGCCCGATAAAGCGTTGGGCTTGATATCATAGTAGTGGCTGGAAATTGGGCCATGGGCCACTTGGAGGATGGGATTACGCGTGTAGCTTGGTATGTGAAATTGTGACTGTTGTGACGTTGTATATTGTCTTATGTGTGTTATGCCACGTCATTCAATATACTGTCTATCATGCATCTACATTTTTACCGTAATTACTATTTGTACGATTTTTTAACTGTGTTGTGTTATGCCATGTTGTATGAATTAAAAACTGGGTTTTGGTGTACTGGTGATATCGTATGGGTGCATGCGTATCACGACCCCAAGTCGAGATAGGGCATTATCTCAGTGGAGCTCATCTATTCACTCAAGAGTATAATAAACTGAGTGATATCCTCTAGGTTGTCGCTGGGCAACAACGGGCTTGGACAAGACGGTAACGCTCTCGTGTCGACTCCATGGCCTCTCTGCTAGCAGGGGCTAAAGGATGTCTAGTAATGTACACGCCAGGCGCGAAGCTAGGCATTACTTGTTACGAAGTCACATGCTCGGTTGTTACCCGTGGTGTGACAAAGGGAGCCAAGGTGTGCACATGGTCCATAGGGGATACCATGGTGCATGCGTAATAAATGGTTGTGTTTTGGGCCAAAGGACGTTTTTGGCGTGTGTGATTCTGGTTAAATGTGTTCTTTTGGAAAAATGGATATTGTGATCTTTTGCATGTATGGTTGTCTTACTTTGTTGGTTGTATAAATGCATGTTTTAAACTCTTGATTGTTGCATGTTGATTACTTAATGAGATTGCGAAATCTCACTCTGGTGTTCCTACCTACGGTAGACTTTGATGCATAGGGAGAGTTTGAACCGGAGGGACAAGCTCTGTCAGAGGGGTGATTGCTGGAGCTTTCTATTTTCTAGCTCTCCCATACTTGTCGTGGGACTTATTATCGCTTTATTTATATTTTTAGCCGAATGACTTTATAACCTCTTAGAGGATTATTACTTTTTGGATTGTACTATTTAAAATTTCCTGGTACTTAGCTTTGACCATCCTTTTAATCTTCTGCTCCGTTATTTATGTTGTACACATATTGTATGTTCACACACACTAGCACTTGGTGATGGGTGTGTGATCTATGTAGTCATTATCCCAGTGTCACGACTTCCACCAAATCACATGTGGGAGTCGAGAGCGCCACAACGACACTAGCAATATCACCCAACTATTGGCTTGGAAGACCTAGGGTAATTTTTTTTCCACAACTTTGCTTTGGGATTTTGTGGGATTTATCGCCATATGCCTAAATCTACAACATCATGGAGTTGGACATTGTCACAAAGGAAGAAAAATGGTGCCACATTTCTATGCATATATGGAACAGCTTGTTATTATCAGCCGGCCACTAAACTGAATTCTACTTTACAATGACTAATAGAACATAAGATGGCCTGATATGTCTTTTCTTTTTTAAGTTTTCTCAATGCATGACTTCCGATGGCTTTCCATAGTGCGTTGAGAAAAGTGACTAGCTAGCTTGATCAAAACAGGAATAAGAAGAGAGACAAAACACTGCAACCGCATGAAATATATCTTTCTTCTGTGGTGTAATATATATATATATATATATGCAGTGATCAGAATCTACTCATCATGTTTAGATAATAAACTATATATTGCTTAATGTCTTAGTGACAATAAATAAAAGCAACCTTCTTGTGGATTTTCCCTACCTGAAAATTAAGATCAGCCTGTATTAGGGCAGGTTTGGGAGGTGAGATGAGAATTTTGTGTTTTGTTTAAGAGTTTAAAATATTGTGTTTTAATATTATTATTGTATTGGGATTTGAAAAAAGTGAATTGAGATTTGAAAAAATTGAATTGTTTATTATATTTTGTATAAGAATTTGAAAAAAGTGTAATGATGAGATGAGATGAGAATTTTGTATCTCATCCCATCCCCCAAATATCTGGGGATCAAGGGGTCCCCTCAAACATCATGTTAATTAATGACAGGTTTCTACCATTTTATTTTCAAGTGAAAGATGAAAAATAGTTATAAAATAGTTATAAAAGAGTTGTAAGTGTATCATTATTTACTAAAGATATTAATACTTGGTTACAAAGTCCGGTAATGAAATAGTCTTGACATGAAAGAGAAAGTTAATGCACCTTGGTCAGATAAATACATTAATTCTGAGAATGTGCAAGACTAATAGACGAAAACTAATTAGACAATGAGGAAAGCCAATAGAAGTAGTACCGGTGCATGCCCTTGCTTGATATGAAATTCCCTCTAATTTCAATATGACTGTGCAAGGCTTTAGCATAACCTCTTCGTTTATTGCCGAACAATGATTTAACTTAGAGTTTTATTATGTGCAAGCAAATTTATGTACTAATCTACGTATTAATATTGTTGCCTTCATATTTTAAATTTAAATTATCATTGTTTTCAATAAAATTTAGTTTCTGACCAATCATATTAAATAAGTGTATGTATTAATATGCATAATCGCTTACAATTAGATTTTTCTTTAAACTTAATGCCCTTGGTCAAGAAGAGAAAACAATGAAACGCACCAAGTTGAATATGACACAAGCATCTCCCACTTACTTGGGTTGGAATAACTATGGGAGTTTTTTTCCACCACTTTGCTTTTGTCGATTTATTGAATTGGACCACTGGGATATTGCTTTTGACTTGAAATAGAGATATGAATATCACGTAAAACATCATGAGGACATTGTCAGACAGGAAAAAACTGGTGCCAAATTTCTATGGATGTGTGTGGGTGTGGGCCGGGTGTAGAACTTGGGGATAAGCCCACTAAACTAAACTGGATTCTACATTACAATAATTAAAAGTATTTTAATAGATTAATCAAAATTAAAAGATATTTTTTATAAATATAAGATAAATTTGATTTTTAGTTATTCTATTCATATAAATTTTGATATTGAAATAGTTATTTTTTTATTATATAATAATAAAATAATATGAGATAAATTTGATTTTAATTATTCACATTAAAATCTCTACATTTGATTATCTATTTATTTATTATATAGTAATGAATAATTAATAATTAAAAAAAATTAATTATTAATTTATTTTATTTTATCCTATTTTATTATTCTACTTATTTTATACGTTAATTATAATTATATTCTAATTAAATTATGGATTAAAAAATTGTCATTTTTTTAATCGTTTCAACATTGACCTTTGAATTGTATTTTATTTTCCGTTCAACTCGACCTCTAGGGTTTCGTATTCGTTTAGAGAGAGAAAGGGAGAAGAACAATAAGAAGATGCAGTTGGACTCTCCCTTGTCACTTGCTTTCTTTACGTTCTCTATTTTTCTTTTTCGAGTTCGCCTTTTGTCATTATTTTGGGGGGGTTTCTTCTCAGTTCTGTGGGGTGGAGTCTTGTTGCAGATTTCAGTCATAATTTGGTATAACTCAAGTATATGAGCTTGGGATTTGAGGAATTCTTGGGCATACAGACCGGAGCTGATTTAATCTGGGTTTTGTTGATTTAATCTGGGTTTTGCTGATTTAATCGAAGACGAAGCTCTCAGGCTTGGTGGGGAAGAGCGTTCTGGTTTTTTGTGAGGCAAGGAAGAAGGTCGTTGATAAGAAAGAAATTAAGAGAAAAATAATTGATAAAAAATATATTTGATGTATCTACATGAATCTTTAAATTTAAAAAAATTTTGAATGTCACTATCGTTAAATTTTAATTATTTGGAATTTAATTAATTCATTACGAGCATATTTTATTTTTTAATAACTAACTATTCAATGATTTAGCTTTTAACTAATTCATTGAGGATGCTCTAATAGAACATGAGATTGCTTATTTAATTTTCAGTTTTCTCCATATAAAATTATTCGTATCAGCCCATAGCCGCAGCACCAGCACATGAGGTGTGCTGCGGTAAAATAATAATAATAATAATAATAATGTGAGATGTGCTATAGACTGATGCATAGAATGATTCTTTCATCATGCACTTGCAATTTACTTTTCATGGTGTGTTGAGAAAAGCAACAAGCTTGGTCAAAACATGCATGAATGAGTAGAAAGAGGACCAAACACCAATATCTCCGCAATGTATTTAAATGTAGAATATATCTATTTATAAATCTGTTTATTTCGTACATATATACTTATGTAAATTTAGTTTGCCATATCAATTGGCATAAAAAGATTTTTATTTTTTGAATTTTGTTTTTAATAACTAACATACATACTTCACAATAAGCGATGTGTTTACAACCGAAATGTAAATAGAGAAATTCTTAAATATAGTATCATCATGGTGAGGTAATAGATTCATTGTGAAGTACTCTCCTTACTTTGTTTCTTCAACAGTCCATTAATTCATTTTATCTTAATTTATATTTTTAGTTTACAATGATACATATATGCATGATTCTAATAAAAAATAATAATAATTTTAGATTTTCATGATCTGAGTTTATATCATGGGTGACATAAAAATTGTCGAAAATAATTCAATTGTCTCATTTAACTAATCTGCTTAAATTTTCAATCCAAAGGTGACATAAAAATTTTATATCATTTTAAAATTCCACATAAAGATTTACCAAGCAACAATGCTCAATACACACAAAATATCGGCCACTTGTTTGAGGCCCCATGATACCGGGCTTATTATAGGAAATAAAAAATAAAAGATAAAGGAATCTAATGGGATACATATATCACTACCCAAAGGAAGATAAGCTCACCACCCGAATAAGAATACCAAAGGGATACAGAAATCACCACCCAAAGAAAACTCACAAGGGATACAAAGCAAGAACTCGACACCTATCAGAATCCACCGAAGGATAAGAGTTATAAGAATAAGCACTTCTTCATAAGCTAAAAAACTCAATTTTGTAATCAACTCAAGTCAAATTTTTCATTAGCATCAAGGGGTTTATATAGGAACACTTGGAACAACCCTCCAAGCATGGGTAATTAAAGCTTGCCTTCCCAACTAACATGAATTAAGACTAATTCCCAACATACATTAATTAAGACTACTTCCCAACTAATATTTATTAAGACTACTTTCAACTAACATGAGAAAATCTGAAAATTCGCCACATTCCACCAGCCTTGTACAATGTTCAGTAAAATCCTTATAACTTCCTCTAGATGGCTCCAAATTGCACACTGTTTGATGCGTTGGAAACTAGAGACATGAGGCTTTCCAATGAGATATAACTTGCTGGCTAAGTCATCCAGAATCTTCCCACAATTAAGTTTAAAAATCCTACTGGGTAATGAATTGGTCTTTGAAGTCATTGGGGCTTAGTGGCTTCATTGGATTTATTAGACTAGTCCTTAAACACTCCTGTGTCGCCCCATGCCATCTAAACATATTGGAAAAAGACTAAAAAATCTAGTTTGGCAGTTTTAAAACATTTAGTTTTGTAATGTGTGCACCATGGTTTCTCCTAAATGGGCCATTTACACACCCTAACTCTCTTCATCACACCATGGATAACGATCGTGCATGTGACTTTGTTCTAAGCGATGTCTAACTTCAACCTGAGAGTGTTAACGTCTCGCCCGAGTCTATTGTCACCGGCAACAACCCAACAAATGTCACTCAGTATTATGCTCTTCTAAGTAACCAGAAGAACTAATTCATTAAGATAATGTCCTATCTCGACTCGACTTGGAGTCATGATACTCACATACACACGTAAAACTCATTTATTAGAAACACTTGCACACTGCTTGGAATAAGGCATTCCTTTTTAAACCAAATAAACAGCCAACTCAACTCATCTAGAATAGAGAGAAAACATACAAATTCCAGTAAGCATTTACAAGTTGAAAAATTGTCCAAATGACTAGAAACTCCAGCAACCATTTACATGTAGAAAATTAGGCCCAAAAATAATAAAAACATCAAACTCAACTCAACAAGAACATAGAAAAAAAAATCACAAATTCCATCAAGTATTTAAAACTAAACACAATATGTTAAACATATTTACACACATTTGTAATACCTCGTATTTTTAGTGTATCTATTTTTAGTGAAAAATTATTTTAATTAATTTTAAATATTTTTTTTCTTGTTTTAAAATTTATCGGATTTTCTCGTTAGATTTATTTTATAATTCTTAAGTTGTGAAATTTACTTTGATGTGCTTTCTTGATATTAATCAGTGTTTGCATTTAAATTTGCTCTTTGCTTTAATGAATAATTTTATTGTTGGACTTTAATTATTATATTCTATTAATTTTGAGTTGCAGTGTTTTTAATTGGCTTTTATTTATTTTTATTGTGCTTTTTCTTTTGTTGGACCCTTCTATTTTCGGACTGGGCTTGTTTGAGTGTATTGTTTTTTTTTCTTTTGGGCCCAACCCATTCTGGTCCCCAGCCCAACCCGTGAGCTTTCAACCCAACCCAGTAATTTTACCCCCCCCCCCCCAAAACGGCGTCGTTTGGTCCAGCCTTAGGGCTTCTTCATTTCTCTTTTCTTCTCCTGCGCACCGTGCTTCTCCACTTCCTTTCCATTTCAGTTTCTTTTCACTTTCTTCAATCCATGCTGCTGCTGTTTCTCCTCTTCTCCTTCATTTTATTCTTTCCTCTGTTTTTCGTTTGGGTTACTGTCTGCAATGTTTCTTCTTCCTTCATCTTATTTTCGGATTTTCCCCTCTGCAAGTTAGCCAACGCCTCCCTTCATTCCTCCATCTTCGGCTGGTAATGTTTCTTTTCCCATCTCTTTAATTTTCGGTTTTCCTTTGTGTTGTAAAACCGTGCAAATCTCTTCCTCTTGAGCAGATTTTTTTCACCTTTTTTTTCTCTCCATTTGCAGGTCTGTCCGTGAGCATCCATTATTGTGCTTTCTCTTAACTCTCCCTTACTAATTTTGTGGCTCATGCTTGTGATTTATTCCCATTGCTTTCCCCTTTTGGTTTGGTCCTTCACTGCTCTGTTGTGTTTTATTTTTTCTGTGCCCTGTTTTTTCCATAAAACCCGTAAACTTCACTCGTATCTTGGTGATTTTGGTGCTTGCCGTGAGTGCGTGTTCTGCTACTGCTAGTGCCTCTCAGTTTCCCTTGAGTAAGTCTTTGCCGTTGCTCATCTCCTGATTTTCTTGTCTTTGGGGTAGTTTCTTAAGAAGAAAATATACATATGTTTGTGAATCTTGGTTACTCAAATGTTATTGGGTGTTTTACCAATTTGCCTTCTTTGGAACATATGAGTTAATATTATGCTCATTGAATCTGAAAGCTTAAGTTTTGTTTTACGTGGGTTATAGTATATTTTGGGCACAGATGTATGGGCTTATAAACTAAGCTAATGTACTGTGTTTTAAACAAAATATTTATAAGTTAATCATGTTGTAGTTTTTATATGTTAAATTCACTTTGTGTGAGTTTTGTTTTAAATACAAATTGAATAAATATTTGAAAGATATTATAAGTACTAATATTTTTAAAAGTACGTAGTAGTGCAGGATTTCTATTTTGAACTCTTTAAAGAGATACTAATTAGTCTATTTTTATTGAATGAAATATTTGTCCTCCTACTTTAATCAGTTTTGTTTTAATGAGCCTTTAAACCGGATATGTATTTTACGCCATAATTGTATCTATTACTAATATTATTATGCAATTTTAGAAATATTCTGAGTTTTATAGTTACGTGGATATTGAGGAATTCAGGAAGTGATAGTATTTTTTTGAATTAAGAGAAATCTTAAGTTTTTGAGGAATTAAAATAGGTATTTCAAGTATAATATGAGATTTATCTGTTCACTGGAGATTTATTTAAGTTACATGAATTTTTATAGGTGACGATTGACAATTGTTCAGTACTGTTGTGGAGAATTTCTGAATAAGTTAAGAAACTCAGGTAAGCGGGATTTCTATGCTAGGCTTTATATGAATTATTGAGACTGAGGTTGACTTTATGAAAACTTTGTATATTTTGTGATGAAATGAGAACTTGGGAAAAACCAACATCAATCGTTTATTTGCATTACTCATGAAATCTGTACGGAAAAATGGAAAAATATTTTCTGACATGCATTGTGTAGACATGAGCTAAATTTTATCATGCTGTCTCTAAAATAGGAAAAAGAACATTATTGAGAATACGAAAAATTGAGCATTTATTTAGAAAGGTGCTCTGACTTTTGTTTTCAATATGTGAGAATGATTTGAATGTCAATACTCTGTTTTGATATAATGTGGCATATGAAAAACTTTTGGCATTACTTTCTGATTCTGTTCTGACTCTGACTCTGATTCTGATATGTGATTCTGATTTTGTTTTGTTCTGATATGTGGCCCTGTCACGGAATATAATAAATAGTGACCTTTGGCCCTGTTACGGGATATAATAGTGACCTCTGGCCCTGTCACGGGATACAATAGTGACCTCTGGCCCTGTCACAGGATATAATAGTGACCTATGGCCCTACTACGGGATATAATAGTGGATTTCTGTTTTGAGTGCAATCGCTTTGATATTCATGGTGATTTATGTTCTGCTTGGCTTTCTGCAAAATGCACAACCCTACCACGGGGGCTAAACATGGCTTTTGTTCTGACATGTTAGAATAAGATGAAGATGTTCAGTCATGTTGTGCCAAATAAGTCTTTGAATATGAAAAGTTAGTTTCTAAATATGAAATGTTTGAAATATCGCTCTGATTTTCTGATAATATGTATTTTTGATATATGCATAATGAAAACTGAAATGTTTTATTTCTGCATTTTGAATGACTCTGTGAAAATGCTCATGTTTACATACTAGCATATGTTCTCTGCTTACTGAGTTGTTGATAACTCACCCCTTATCTCCATAACATTTTTCAGATATTTTTATGGTCAAGCTAGAGAATAAGAACATGAAGTATTGGAACAGTCTGATGATCATAGATGAATGAGTGCTAAGGGTACGAGTATTTTGGAGGATCATATTTTAGTAGTTTTACCTCTAACGGTTATTTTTGGTACATCAAGTTATGATTAATTTGGGTCTTTGTAGAGATGTTATTTGTTATATTAATGTTCTTATTTAGTATTTATGTGGAAGGATACGGATTTTTGGATCAAACGAATAAGTTAAGTATTTTGTGGAGTTTTTGTTTATTTATTATTGATTATTGGAGATGATTTTGAGGAATAAGAGCTAACTCTCCGGACCTCCGGGAACGGAGCGTTACACATTGCTCAAAAATAAAATAACCCATTTTTCCACACACATTGAGCGCAAACCCGATACAAGGACAAGTTCTTCTCACCATAGGGTCGAGGATAAAAAAAATATCTATGGAGAGCAACCTATCGGCGGCAACGAGCTCTTGGTTGTGCAAGGCTTGGTTGACTACGACAATAGGGTGCATGGTCGAGATAAGTGTGAGGGAGAGAGATGGTCGAAAAGGCTTAGACCTCGTTTGTTTACATATATGAGATGAGATGGAAGTTGAAAGTTAAATAAAATGTTGTTAGAATATAATTTTTTAATTTATTTTTTATTTTGTGATTTAAAAAAGTTGAATTGTTTATTGTATTTTGTGTAGGAGTTTGAAAAAATTGTAATAATTAGATGAGATGAGATGGTTTGTGAAAACAAAAAAAGCCTTAGAATCTCGGTTCTAGGCTCATAACGGGTTGAGTTGTTACACAATATCACCTTATAAACAAATGATAAAATAAGAAAATCCACACTAGATTATACTCATCTAAATTTACGTCAAGCAACTATTCTCCGGCAACGATGTCAAAAATTTGACTTACTCAAAAATGAGCAGCGCAAACACTATCCTAAGTGTAGGAGGATGTCGTGTAATAATTGGGAATAAATTCCTAAATCGTCTCTTCAGGGAAAGTTACTTAAAATCAAACTCGTTTAAAATGGTGAAAATATTCATAAAGAGAAAATAAAAATAGTAGTATATGCAATGAATGGAAGAGTGCAACGGGAATAAAAATGGTACTAGTCATGGACTAGATTCATATTTTTAGATTTTTTTAGTGTCGAAATGAAATGTAAACGACTAACAAATTAAAATTAACAATCAAGGAATCAACTAAGCTAAATAATCGTAATTAATCTGAAAATTAAATAATAAAATTAAAATTATTTAAGTCCAAATTAAGTTTTAATTAATCTAATATGCAATAGAACTAAGAGATTAATAAAACTAAGTTAAGAATTAAATTAGATTAGAAAATAAATAACAAAATACAAGCTGAAAATTGAAAAGCCTCAAAATCAAGATTCTAGGGTTCATCCTTGTATTCAAATCATAAATTCTCAAAATCAATCCATAGCAATTGTAATCACTGTTGAATGAAAGCTTAAAAGCGTAAGAAAAATAACGACATTAAGTAAAATAAATTGCCCAAACTTCTAAGCCAAAAATCTCAAAAATATTCCATAAACTTTAAACTAAAATTAAATAAATAGTAGAGAGTGGAAAGAGCAAGCCAAATGGATGGAGATGGATGGCAACAGTGGAGGAGGAAGGCTGGACTGTGGCAATTGGACCCCTCAAGGAGCTCTTCAAATGCGTGCAGCACTTCCCAAAATATGTTTTTTTTTTCCAAACGAAAAGTTTCCTTTTTATTTGTGCGTGTTATATCCATTTCTAGCCTCCAAACGAAAAAGTCCTTGCGGCGTACGTGAGCAGTAAATCCAAAAGCCCTCTATGTGTTGCTTCCGTCCAAAGTCCAAACATCTAGATATGTAAAAATGTTGGTCCTCTTTGACTTACCTTTTGGTGCCTTTTTTACTTCTTCTTTTTTCGCCCAGCCTTTTCTTTTGGTGCTTTTTGATTTTTTTCATGCCTTTTCATTTCTTGACCTATAAAAACAATAAAAATTAGAAATAAAATAAAATAAAAAAGAATAATAGAATATCACAAATATATTGTGCATGTGAATGAACATTGTCCAATTAAATCACAAGTTAGAAAATTAAGCATAAGTCATGCTATTAACCAATTTAAATCACAACTCAGATTTTTCATCTTAATCATTTTTCCATCTAAAATCAATAATAATGAAATGAAATAAATAAAATATATTGGTTCTAAATGTATAAAATATGAAATAACTCAGCTCAATCAGGGATGTCCGGCAACCACCAGCTCCAATGCCAGTTCGTTGCCTTCCTGTTGCTAGATCTGTCGAGTCTGACATTAGAGAGTCACCAAATGGTACATCCAACACCAAAAAGTCAGCAGGTGGCAAAAAGGGTACCTTGGTCTATATGAAGTTTCATCTAATTTCAATATGAATGTAGGTCTTTGGTATTGCCATCGTTTCTTCCATAATAATTAATTAGTTTTGTGATGGGAGAAATCCCCAGGGCCGAGCCTGGGATAGAGACCCGGGCCTTGGGCCAGCGTACAAGACCTAGGAAGAACCCAGATGGCCCAAAAGGCCCAGAGGGAAGGACACGAGCCAGGGGGTCAAACAAAAGGATGGAAGACCGTGTGACCTAACACCTCTAATAGAGACGCTCCCAACCCTGACACGACAGAGCAGGCTAACTAACCGTCAGAGACATCCCCGTCCCTAACACCGCTGCAAGGACGGTGGAGGAGGGAAAGCGAGCTCGTCCTGGGCCACGCCAGATTTAATGCACTCCAAGGTTCGACACGCAGCGACCTGCCCTCCTGGCAGATCTGGCATGAGGCAAAAGCCTGGCAAGGACGTACGATCCCCGTATGGAGCCGCACGACCAGTCACCATCACCTCGAGACTTACCCCGACCAAGTATAAATACCCCTCACTCCTCCGAGAGAGCGAGATTACACACTCATACTTACATTCCTGAACACTCTCTGCAGTTTCATTGTAGCTCTCATTTTCTCTCTTCATCTTCAACCTTGGACTGACTTGAGTGTCAGAGGTACCATGGCCCCCGAGCTCCCCCACTCTCCTCCTTGCAGAGAAGAGCCCTAGTACTGCTAGCGTGGAGTTGCCCAGGCCCGTGAAACAAGACATCAACATTGGCGCCATCTATGGAATCTATTTTCCTACAAGCAGCGTGTCCTTCATACACCGGCAACGACACGCTCTCAAGCATCGTGGGGAGAAGAAGAAAAACCTGACGCGATGGAATGAAAAATCAACGAGCAAACTGCGATGACACATAAGCTCAAGGGAACGCAAGAAGAAACAGGTCCACCTTCAGCTCTAACCCTGACGAAATTGGACGGGGAGGTCAAAGATGAGGAAGCTCTATGGCAAGCTAAGCCCAACGAACCACTGGAATTAGTGTCGGTGGATCCACAGAGACCCAAGCGCACAGTCCGGGTAGGAACCAAGATGACTCCCGAATTAAGCCGATCCTTGAAACAGCTCCTCGTCGAACACCAAGACATGTTGGTCTACTGCTACAAGGCCATGTCGTTCGGTCTCAATAATGTAGGGGAAACTTATCAATGATTGGTCAACCAGATGTTTAAAGAACAAATCAGCCGAAACATGGAAGTCTACATGGACAACCTCCAGGTCAAGAGCAAAAAGCCCGAGCAGCACCTCAACGATCTTCGTGAGGCCTTTTCAGTGCTAAGAAAGTACGATATGAAGCCCAACCAATTGAAATGCACATTTGGTGTTGAGTCAGGTAAATTCCTGGGGTTCATGGTCTCAAAACGTGGCATCAAGGCCAACCCCAAGAAGGTCAAGGAAGTCGTCAATATGTCCCCACCACATATGTTTAACAAGGTTCAAAGGTTGGCAAGAAGAGTCACCATGTTGAGCCGTTTTATCGCAAGGTTAACCGACCGCTACCTTACTTTCTTCGAAGTCCTCAAGAAGGCATGGGAATGGGATGATGAGTGCAATCAGGCCTTCAAAGAACTCAAGAAGTATTTGGCCATCCCGCCACTCCTCAGCCAAACCAACCCAGGGGAAGACCTGAATATATATCTCATTGTGACCTCGAACATCGTGTCCATCATACTGGTCCGCACCGAGGGGGGAGAACAATGACTGCACGAGCCACACTTTTCGAGTAGCCGAGGCCGGGTACCTCTGCACAAAGATGTTGGCCTTTGGATTTGTCACTGCCGCGAGGTGCCTGAGACCCTACTTCCAGGCCCATCCAATGAAGGTACTCACCGATGTACCCCTCAGGAAGATACTACAGAAGCCCGATGTGTCAGGCCGCATGACAAACTGGGCACTCGAGTTGATCAAATTCTACAGCGAGTACCTTCCCCAGACAGTGATCAAAGGACAAGTCTTGGCAGATTTCGTGGCCGAGTTCTCAGACTTCTCAAAAGAGATAATTGTGACACCCCAAGGCAAGCTCTGGCAGGCCTACATCAACGGCTCATCCTGTCGGGCTAGCGGGTGTAGTGGTACACATAATCATGGAGACCAGAGAAGAGCTCAACCATGTGATCAAACTCGATTTCAAAACCACCAATAATGAGGCTGAGTATGAGGCGTTACTGGCAGGGATGAAAGTGGTCAGGTCATTGGGAGCAACCAAAGTCGAAGTAAGAGTCGACTCGCAGGTGGTGGTTGGCCAAGTCAATGGGCAATTCGCCACCAAAAGCGAAAAACTAAAGAGGTACCTTGAGCAAGTAGGAGAGGAGCGCGACCTTTTCAGATATTTCCACATCCAACAGATCCCGTGGGGAGAAAACCACAAAGCAGACCGCCTAGCAAAAGCTCGACCCCAACGCGGACACAACACTTCGACCCAAACACGAAGGACTGAAAGAAAACCTAGACGGAAACAAGCAGCAAGTTGGACAGCGAGCAACAAGCAGAAAGTTGAGCAGTACTTCAACAAGCAGGTCCGACCCCGGGGATTCAAGGTAGGAGACATGGTCTTAAAACAGATAGGCGTCACCACCCAGGAAGAAGGAAAGCTCGGGTCCCGGTGGGAAGGGCCCTTTGTGGTAACAGCTAGCGGAAGACCCGTCTCATACAGGTTGAAGGATCGCGAAGGGCGGGAACTGCCCCATCCAAGGAACGCCGAACACCTGAAGAAATACTTTGTTTGAAGAACCACGGGTTCGCCCGACTATGTAATCAGCAAGGACATGAATGAAAAGTATGATTTCGCGTCTATTCGCTTTGTGTCTGAAAATACCGATTCCACAAGCCCAGTCCCACTACTAGCCACGATGCATTGGCTAAGGGCAGGAGCCTCCTGAGCTTCGCCCCTTCGTAGCAAGTCGGGCACGAGTCACTCAACTCGTTAACCTTCACGCAATGCATGGTCGCGATGCCTCCCGACCTTTTCCCTTTATAGCAACTCGGGCACAGGTTCCTTGACTTGCCGACCTTCGTGCATCACAAGCCCAGTCCCTTGACTAGTCGTGATGCATTGGCTAAGGGACTAAGCCTCTCGAGCTCCGCCCTTTCACAGGCAATCAGGCACGAGTCACTCAACTCGCCAACCTTCACACAATGCATGGTAGCAAAGCATTGGCTAAGGGCCAAAGCCTCCCGAGCTTTTCCCTTTACAGCCAGTCGAGCACAAGTCCCTTGACTTGCCGACCTTTGTGCACCACAAGCCCAGTCCCTTGACTGGCCATGATGCATTGGCTAAGGGACCAAGCCTCTAGCGCTCTGCCCCTTCACAGCCAGTCGGGCATGAGTCACTTAACTCGCCGACCTTCACGCAATGCATGGTCGTGATGCATTGGCTAAGGGCCAAAGTCTCCCGAGCTTTCCCCTTTACAGCTAGTCAGGCATAGGTCTCGTGACTTGCCAACCTTCATGCACCACAAGCCTAGTCCCTTGACTTGCCGCAATGCATTGGCTAAGGGCCAGAGCCTCCCGAGCTCCGCCTCTTCACAGCCAATTGGGCACGAGTCATTGACTTTCCAAGCAAAGCAGGAAAGAAAGAAAGTACCAAGAGGACTACAAACACAAGAACGCAAGACAAGAAAGAACCCAGCTGTGTACATATAAAAGTTCAAATTACATCGAAAACCCAATCAGGCTCAGAGGGTATAGAACCAAAACATAAAAGAGAAGTTAACAAAATCATGGTGGAGGATGAGCGTCCCAAAAGGCCAGCGGCATCTGTTCTCTCCCTAGAGACTTGACGGACTGGTATGCCATGAGATCAAGATGAAAATTTGTACGCAGGAGAGTGTTGAGGTCGGCCAACAAGTTCTCCATCAGATGATCCATAAAGCACTCAAGGCCTTCGTTGTAACCATGGCCTCAGGCCTCATCCTAAAGCACCAGCACGTATTGAAAATGGGATTCTAGAGTAGCCTCAGTAGCTTGCAAGCTCATGATAATTGTGTCCTGAGCGGAGACAGCATCCAACACCCAAGCTAGATCGCCTTCTAAGGAGTCAATTCGACCCTAGCACCGCAGCGCGGCAATCCTCAAGCAACAGGAGGACCTCAACAACGAAAAGCAATGCTGAAGCCGTCTAGAATGTTGTGTAGCACACGAAGTACTCTCTCTCCTGGACCTCCGAAGCCTTCTCCAAACTGAGCATAGCTCTTCCTCCAACCGGTGGATTACCCCTTCGGCCCGCTGCTTCTCGGTCCCCAGGTGTTTGAGTTCCCCTTGAGCTGTAAGATCTCCCGGTCCTTTGCCTTTTTTACGTTCTTCTTCTCCTTGCAGATCCGCTTGTTGTCCAAGCGAAGCAGTTGAACACGCGCCTCCAATGCAACCAGCTCCTCAACCAGGCCATCACGCTCTAAGTGAAGCTTTTTCACCAGCTTATTCACTTTGCGGACCCCCACGATCTTGTTCAGGGCACTGAGCGCCCGATTCTGTTCCTCGATTGTCTCCCACTTGCCAACAGTCATTTGCGCCAATCAGTCAGTCGCCCGAGGCAAGACAAGTCAAAAGGAAATAATGGAAAGAAAGGGAGAGAGAATGGAGTCTTTAGTACCTTGGCAAAGTGAGGTCTGAGCTTCTGGGCCTCCCGCTCGACCGCCTAGGCACAGGCTCTCTCGAAACCTAGATCAGTCCCTTAGGCGTCCCCGCTGGCGTAACGAGAAGAAGGCCTCGTGCCAAGCATCAATGGTAGAGTAAAGAGCTCCCAGGGAACGACCTCAGGAAGAGCCAATCACTGGTCCTGCTGGACCCCACTACTAGGAACCTCCAAGCCTGGAGCATCAGGAGAATGAGGAAGACTTGCGAGTGGAGAAGGCGATCTCTAAGGGGAGCCCCTCATAACGACCTTGGGCAACGGGACATTGCCACTAGGCCACGGGGCATCCTCACAGATGGAGGAAGTCAAAGGAGAAGGTACCTCAACTACCATGGGTGTCTCAGCTACTGCAGAAGCGCCACCGTCAGGCTGGGAATACTTCGAGAGAAGAGGAACACCTGCATCAACTCGGGGGGATGACGGTGGAGGAGAAGCGGGACGCGATGACTGATCTTCTGAGACCAAGAAGGAATCGACGTCTATCTTGGGAAAAATCCCCAACACGAACAAATGGCTTAGCGTTGTCTTCAGCACACTCAGAACTAGTGGGGTGTCCTGCTCAGGCCCACCCTGGGGACCAGAAGGTGAAGCCACCTCCCGAGTTGCCTCGAAGGATAGCGGAGGCTCCATGGGAGACCTGCCCCTTCAGGGAGCAGCATGGAGAAAAGTATTGAGGAAGACAGCGTTGAAAGCAATTTCATCCGCCTCACCCTCAACAGCTCCCCAGGCGGCACTTAGTGGTAGAACAACGGGCCTCAAGGGCTGAGTGTCGGCGGTTTGGGGAGCCAAGATGGGTCGGGAGGAGCCGAGACGATCTTGCCGAGAAAAGCTCACAGGGGTCAGAGAAGAGGTACTGCCAAAGGTGTTGCGCGCAGGCTCCGATGGAGGTGGGCAAGGGGGCCATTAATGCCCCCGCGAGGAACTAGGTTGGAGGCATTGCTGAACTCACTAAAAGGAGACCCAGGTGGGGGCTACCATGATGTACTTGCAGGGGCCCTACGTGAAGACGACGGTGTGACTTGACAGGAAGAGCCAGTGTAGGAACGGGGACCCAGAGCCCCCGACCCGTGAACAACTCCAGCATCGCTCTCCTCAACAAGATGCCGCTTGGCTCTATCGTCCCCCGCAAGGGGAGAACCCCGGCGCTTCCTGATAGGAGAAGAGGGGAAAACCGTCAAAAAATCTCGACCAAGCATCAATGATCGGTCAAGAAGGAGCAAGTGACTCCTGATGTTCATGTCAGTGATCAGCACGTCAGTCTCACTCAGCTCGGGGTGGGTGGCCACTGAAGACATAACAGTTGCCACCTGGAATTCCTCCCTCTCAAACAGTTTGATCGAAAGGGACTGATCTTCGACACATTGGCCTAGACGGCCAAAACAGGAAATTCTCAATGAACCTCCTCGCCCTTGGGATACTCCCATCCCGAACCAGAAATAAAGAAGAAGCACCTTTGCCATTCCTTGATAGACGAGTAGCGCTTCTCCATCATCACAAAACACCTCTCGGAAGCTCAAGATTGGAAGCTACACAGGCTCCCATCAAGTCGAATAATCCGATAGACCGACAAGAACTCCCGAGCAGTCAAATCAGGGTAGTCCTCAAACCATCATCCAGGACCTGACGGAAGATTATGCAATTCGCCACCATGATTCGCCAAGCATTGGGATGAAGTTGAGCAAGAGCCAACTCTAGGAAGTCGAGGATGTCCCGGATCGAACGACAGAACTGAAACCGCAGCCCTTTGGAGAACATCAACGGAAACAGAGCCACACGCGTGGCCATCCCATCCTCATCCACCGCATAAACATGGCAACCAAGAATCTCCATGACTGCCCCTGGGGAATATTATAAGACCGCCTCCAAGCTCGAACATCATTTCCGGTGACGGAAGACACCCAGTTCCTCCCTACAAAGGACAAAAGGCAGCCTTTGTGGTCACTAGAAGCAGCCATGGGAAAGTTAGTAGAGGGAAAAAGAAGGACAAAAAATCTGAGGAATCCAAGAGAAACTTGGAGAGGAAAGAGTGAGAGAACTTTGGAGAAGAAGGCAAAGAAAATGGGAGAATAGAGGGGCAAAAGAGGATTAAATAGGGAAGCAGCCGACGGTTGGTCTTGGCGGACAGTGAAGCAACAGCGGCTTAAAAGACAAAAGGGTGTAACGGCCATGGGAAGGTGAACGAACTGACAAGGTGATGTCTGCGACCGCCAGGTGGCCGCGTGGACAGCGCGATTCGAAGGGAAACCAAGGTGTCACAAGATCATTCCAACATCCCAAAGCGTCTCCAAGAAGTCATGCCGACCTGGCATAATGACGCGAGTACATGTCAAGACCCAAAGTGGCCTTGGAAAACCTAGATGTCGTGACGCAATAAATAAGGGAGATTAATGAGCAAGTGCATGGCAAGCACGTACCAATTAGTGGCTCGGAACGGAGAAGACGCTTCGGGTTCCAACAGTCGGAGAGCCAAGGAGATGGCAAGGTATGAAAATCCTCATGCATTAATGATAGGATAAGGGGGAATCTTCTAGAAATTCTCAACGTAAAACATACGCTAGGAATTCGTGGGGTACTGTGAAGGGAGAAATCCCCAGGGGCCAGGTCCGAGTCTGGGATAGAGTCCCTGGCCCCGGCCTACGTACAAGACCTGGGAAGAACCCAGATGGCCCAGAAGGCCCAAACGGCCCAGACGGAAGGACACGAGGCAGGGGCTCTGACAGAAGGACGGAAGACCGTGTGACCTGGCACCTCTGACGGAGACGCTCCCAACCATGACACGACAGGGCAGGCTGACCGACCGTCAGAGCCATCCCCATCCCTAACACTGCTGCAAGGACGATGCAAGAGGGAAAGCGAGCTCGTCCAGGGCCACGCCACATTTAATGCACTCTAAGGGTCGGCACACGGTGGCATGCCCTCCTAGCAGGTCTGGCAGAAGGCAGGAGCCTGGCAGGGACGTGCGATCCCCATACGGAGCCGCACGACCAGTCACCATCACCTCGGGACCCACCCTGACTAGGTATAAATACCCCTCACTCCGCCGAGAGAGGGGTTACACACTCATACTTACATTCTTAAACACTCTCTACAGTTTTATTCTAGCTCTCATTTTCTCTCTTCATCTTCAACCTTGGACTAACTTGAATGTCGGAGCTCGGGAGCCGTGGTACCCCACTCTCCTCCTTGTAGGGAAGAGCCGAGTGCTGCTAGCGTGGAGTTGTCCTGGCCCGCGAAACACGACATCAACAAGTTTCATGCACTCGATCGGTCCAAAAAAGAAAACAATGAAATGCAGTAAGTTGACAACGACACTAGCAATATCACTGGCCAATTGACTTGGAAGACCTATGGTAATTTTTTTCCACAACTTTGCTTTGGGAATTTTTGGGATTTATCGCCATATGCCTAAATCTACAACATCATGGAGTACTAGGACATTGTCACAAAGGAAGAAAAATGGTGCCACATTTCTATGGATATATGGAACAGCTTGTTATCATCAGCCGGCCACTAAACTGAATTCTACTTTACAATGACTAATAGAACATAAGATCATGGCCTGATATGTCTTTTTTTTTTAAGTTTTCCCAATGCGCGCATGACTTCCGATGGCTTTCCATAGTGCGTTGAGAAAAGCGACTAGCTAGCTTGATCAAAACAGGAATAAGTAGAGAGAGAACAAAACACTGCATCCGCTTTTCATATCTCGGGATGTTGCTATAAAATGGAGGGAAGAACAGGCCGGTTAGCAGTACTATCATATTATATATCAGCTCCTCGATCGACATGATGAAGGCCATTCTACTAATTATCTGCATTTTCTTGGCTTCCTCTCCTTTGATTCCTTCTCCGCTTTTAGCTCGAGCATTAGCTGGTAATTAATAATTAATTAAGATAACTACTTATTTCCATTACAAAGTTGTGTTACTTTTGCTTGCAGATCAAAACAATTCATTGCGTACAGATCATCGATGTTGCTCATTTACATATATATGCATGGTTGATCATAACACCCTCTCTATATAGCTTTGTTTTAAACCATAATTGGTCTAGGGAATTACCTTATTTGAATCGAAAACTTCTTATTGCTTTAAAACTCACATGGTTCTTAGCTGCAGATCATACTAAATGATAGAGCACTTTGTTAATTAGTCTCTCTTTTTGAATTTTGCAATGTATGGAATTAACACAAGTTTTCAATACTTCTCCGACCAACCATGTCTTTCCTAATAATTATTGGTTTTTCAATTTGGTTATATCTTATCTCCGGTACGTAGGTGCAGGCCGCAGACAGCTGGTTGATGACATAGCAGTACCCCCTACATCTCCTAATGTAACCAAGCCGGGTGTGTCGCCAACGCCAAGGGTCCCGTGCAGACCGCGGGCCCCTGGTAATCCATATCAGTTTTGTCGGCCAACACAACCACTCCCACGGCCGCCATGTCGCTCACCATACATTAGTAATTGCAGACGTCAAACCCCTCCAAATAAGAAGCATGCACCATGAACCTGGTTTAGCAATATTAATTAAGCATCCGACTGCTTGTACATTTCTTAGGGAGACCGATCGAGCAGCGTTTTAAGAATAAAGTTACAAAGGTTTTGTGTAATATTATTCTATATGGTTTTTGGGTTTGTGATCATGGATTTCATAATTTTCTTTCTTGTGTGGTGTAATATATATTCAGTGAATCAGTGATCAGAATCTCCTCATGTTTATAAGATCGTAAACTATATGCTTTATGCTTGTGTTAGTGACAAGAAATAAAAGCAACCTTGTTGTGGATTTTAATTTTTCACTACCTGAAAATTAAGATCAGCCTGTAGTATTTCATGTCTAAATATCTGGATGGTCGCACAAAACAAGAACCGAAAACTGGGGATCAAGGGGTCCCCTTAAAAACTTCCCAAGAGTTTTACATCCACACATCATCTTAATGACATGATTTCGACCATTTTATTTTCACTGTACATGACCGTGAAAGAATGAAAATGATAAACCTACAACTAGTCTACAACTGTTTAACAACTCTATTTAAAATGAAGGAAAATTAAATAAAATTGAAAATATTTTTAGTTGATTTGAAGTGAGTGGTAGAATAGTTATAAAAGATTGTAGGTGTATCATTATTTGTAAAAGATGAAATAGTTTTTACATGAAATAGAAAGTTAATGCGCCTTGGTCGATCAGATAATACATTAATTCTGAGAGCAGATATTTTCCATCTGAGTTATGCAAATTTAAACCTCTTTACGCGTATGCGGGATACCCTTATGATTAGCACAAGTGATCTGAGATTCAGAGGAATACCATAAACTGCGAATTTCAAAAAGGCAAAAAAAAAAAAAAAAATAGTGTGAACCGATCTCTCATGTTTAACTACCATGCATGTTGGCTGTTTAAAACCTTAGAGAGGATAGCACATGATCTTGAGGCCTCACATCCCACCTTGTCTTGCGGTTTCTCTGCCTGCCTAGCTAGGCTAGCTATCAAGAAACTTTGCTAAACCTTCCTATTGGAAGTTAACCACAAGGCATGCATAGAGGTAAGGACATCTCTCAATTAGACAATAGATTCATCATGTGATCTCATGAGATCACGAAGAAGACAAATTTCAGTACTGTTTGTTATGAAGTCCCACTACTACTTCAATTGCATCCATGCATAATTTTCATGGAGCATTCAAGCTAGATATATATAGCTATATTGGGTTTCTAAGAGGAGGAGGAGAGGAAGGGAGGGAATTAAGGAGGTTTACAGCCTTTGAGGCCTATAGAAAAAGAGAGCTTATATCTCAAACCATGACATTTTCTTGCAATTGCGCAATTGCAATGACCACTGGCCTAGAATTTGTTTGGAAACAAAAAGTGAGAGTTCCTATGTTTGGACCCCAATCTTCCTTTCGTCTGTTAGTCTCGCACAGATCAGTTCCTCTTAAATTTTTGTCCGAACTTGAGCACCTCCAAAAGAAAATATATAGACACATCAAGTGGGTTTTACAGTATTTATTACTCATTTAATATTAATGTCTATTATATTTATATGGACAAAAATAAATGTTATAAGACCTACTTGACTTGTTTAGCTCTATTCCATTTGAAACTTTCAAATTCGGACAAGAACTTGAACGGATCAGCTTTTTCCGTCTGGCACAATGAATTTTTCGCCTTTGCCTGCCTTGTACGCCTTGGTCCCCCCAGCTTGCCGTTGGTCGCCCGGATGTGGCCATAACCTGCTGCCTTTTGTAGCTCTTTATATGTTGGTTGGTTTTGTTTCTTCTAGTTGTTTTCAATTTAGATAAATGATATTTCCAATCATAAAGTGTACAAGCGACGCATATTCTTTTTGAAAAAAAATAAGTAAATATAGAACTCACATAAAAAAAAATAATATTTTTTTAATAGTAAACCCCACTCTTTTTCAAAAAGAGTGTACAACACTTGCATAATCCATAATTATATATAACATTACTCTTCAATTTATTAGAGCTGACGATCGAGTCGTGCCCAATTCCCAGCATTAATATATATTTAACACAAACACATTGCCAACATGAAATTACCAATGAGGAAAGCCAATAGAAGTACCGGTGCCCTTGCTTGATATGAAATTACCTCTAATTTCAATATGAGTGCAGGCTTTAGCGTAACCTGCCTCGTTTCTTGCCTGACAATGATTTAACTTAATGCCCTTGGTCAAGAAGAGAAATCAATGAAATGCACCAAATTGAATATGACACAAGCATCTCCCACTTGTTAAAGATATAAAATAAATAATAAAATTTATTAATCTTTTCCTATCAGTTTAAATTTTTAAAACAAGTAATATTTTATATAGAATCAGAATAGAGATCATGCATTCGAACTCTGATTTTATACTATAGCTTCTGTTGGCTTCCTCTCTTTTGGTTCTTTCTTCGGTTTTAGCTCGACCATTAGCTGGTAATTAATTAAGAGCACTGTTTTCTATTACTTGGTTGTAGTACTTCAATTTATTATATATAATTGCTTAAAAAAAAACAATTGATTGAGCTGCGTACAGGTGTAATTGCAATTTTTAAAGTATGCAAGTTTTGAAAAAAGTAAATAAATTTAAAATACACATAAAAAAATAAAAAATAAAAAATCATTTCTGCATGCTTCTGCTTGTTATAAGTAGTTGTGATTAATCCAATTGGTTGAGATGCGTACAGGTGTAATTGCAATTTTTAAAGTCTGAAAGTTTCACGTACTTTTTTTTTTAAAAGAAAAAAGTGAATAAATTTAAAATACACATAAAAAAAAATAAATCATTTCTGCATGCTTCTGCTTGTTATAAGTAGTTGTGATTAATCCATCAGACAATTATATATAGAGGCTTACAATTATATATAGAGGCTTACACATTGGGATATTGGCCTATAAATAGGAGGCTAAGGATAAAGAAGGGTTAGCAGTATCATATTGTTAAGATATAAAATAGATAATAAAATCTACTTCTTCTCATCAAGATGTGTTTGGATGGAGAGTTCAGATACGATAAGATGTTTTGTTAAAAGTTAAATAAAATATTGTTAAATATTATTTTTTAATATTATTTTTATTTTGAGATTAATTTAAAAAAGTTGAATTATTTAGTATATTTTTATATAGGAATTTGAAAAAGTTGTAATAATGAGATGAACTGAAATGAGATAAGATGAGATAGGTTTGTGTATCCAAACTCACTAACTTTTAGAATAAATAGTGATTTCACATGGTATCAGAATAGAGATACTGAGTTCGAACCTAACTCTACACTCTACTCTATTTAATTAAATATTACACGTGTTGGATCATCTCTTGAGAGGAAGTCTGGCCCACACGTGAATAAGAGTGTTAAAATATAAAATAAATAATAAAATTTATATTATTTTTTCATCAATTTAAATTTTTTAGACAAATAGTGATCTCACAAATATTATATCTCAGGTTAATCTCAGGTCTCTAGACGTGAAGGTCATTCCACTACTTACCTGCCTTGATCTCTTCGCAGCCTCCTCCCTTTTGATTCCTTCTTCGGTTTTAGCTCCAGCATTAATATCTGGTAATTAATTAAGAGCACTAATTTCCTTTACAGAGTACATGTGAGTTGTGGCACTTGAATTTTTATCTGCTTACGGAAAACAATTCATTGCGTACAGATCGATGTTGCTCATTTACATGATATACGTGAATGTGTGTTGGTCTTTTCCTTTTTGGGTTTTGCAATATATGGAATTAAAGCTTAGTGCTTTACAATATATTTTCGACCATATATACATGTTTTCCTTAGTAAGTTGTTCAATTTGGTTATATTCTAATAACTCAACATTTGATAATTAATAGAGAATTGATATTTACACTCATAGAGTACGCAAGCGTCACATACTCTTTTTTATAAAAGTAAATAAATATGATACCTACATGAAAAAAATTAAGTTTTTAATAATAGATATCACTCTTTTTCAAAATGTGTGTGCGGTGTTTGCATGACCCATAATTATATTTAACATTACTCTATTTACAGTGATCATGAGAAAGCTACTGTTTTTCTTTGAATAGTGATAAATACACAATATTTTATACAACACTTTTCACAACACATGTTATAAAGTAAGGGTATTTTTGTAAAATGATGTTAGTTTTATAAGGTATTTTACAAAAATACCCCTCTTTTTAAAATATTGTTGTATAAAATATTGTATAAAATGTTGTGCGTTTATCAGTCAAATTTGATAGTTTAGTATGCAACATGAAAAATGGCACTGATCAATCGAAATATGAAATTTCTTTTTTCTATTTACTTAAAACCAGCAACGGTGAAGATTACTCTGACTACCACCCGAGAGACGACCCGAACAATAGCTCGATCGGGTCTAAAAATTAATTACGGTTACTAGTTTTTAAGATTGAAAGCAAAAAAAATCTTTTAGAAACTTCAAATTTCTAAACTTGGTATTTGCCCGAAAATAATTTACCTAAGCAGTAATTTGCCCACAAAATTCACTTCCTTTCCATAAAATGAGAGATAAAATACCACTTGACCACAGGTTTTTACCAAAAGAAAATCCCTTTTGAACATTAAAGAGGATTACACATCTTGAGGCCTCACATCCCACCTTGTCTTACGCTTTCTCCGCCTGCCTAGGGTATCAAGAAACTTTACTAAACTTTCCTGTGATGGAACTGGTTTAAGCAACTTGGCTAAACTTTGCTGTAATGGAGCTGGTTTGAGGTGCACTAAATCCTCATCATCGTCATTACTTATCCACCCATGGTATGGTCGACGACTTGGCGTAGGAAGACCATCCATGGGTAGTTTGGATTGGATCGTAACGGTTTGTGGGAGACAATGCATACCCTCTGCAAAAACAAGAGCTACATCACATCGTGATTAAAGTCACAGTTCTGATCTAAAGCAATTCATTGATGATTTATCACCCACACAAACCTGGGGTTAAAAGGTGGTTCATTTGATTCAACTTATATGCTCATTATTTTCAAAAAAGACAGCAATAACTTCAAAATTCGTCACTTTTATTTTGAAGGGAGGGGGAAGCATGCTATTAGTGCTTTTCTTCTAAAAGGCCACTGATACTTATTGAATCTGTAAAACATAAAAGATCTAACAAATGGATGGAGAGGCGATTACGAGATTCATGAGTCGCTGATGCAGTATCTAAAGCCTCATTAGTCTGCCAGGTAGCCTGGTTAGTTTGCAATACAGCCTCCACAGCCTCTGAATTGGGGCAAGTAACTCCATTTGTTGGCCTAACAGCTGGTGCTTCAGTGTCAACTGCAACTTCAACCTTACCTTGAGAAGAACCAGCCTTCAAAGAAAGAATAATAACTGTGAGTTAAAAAACTGGGAACGTCAATAATGATATTGTTATTAGTTAAATGTAAAGGTCCAAACCAGCATCCCGGTACAATTACTTTACTGCAAGGTAGAAACCAACAAGACCAAAACTGCAGCTAATAAACTGGATAGCAATTGTCATGGAAGTACATCCAATAAACACAAAGGTGAAAAAGATATACATAAAACCAGAAATGGAATAATACTCCACCTGAGAGAATGCCATAACTCACAAGTCAGAGCAGTTTGATACTGCTATAACAGCCATGTCAAATTCTAAGTGGTAGACTAGATTACAGAAAAACACAATGAGTCATAAGCACAGAGGATAGAGGTGAGAGATCAATACATTCATGTGTCATGAAAAAAAGAAGATAAACTTCAGTGTTCACTATGGAGTCCCACTACTACTTCAATTATGCCCATCTTAAAATTTGCATGGAACATTAAGAATATAGCTATGGCTTCCGAAGAGGAGGAGAGGAAGGGGAGGGAAGGAGGTTTACAGCCTTTGAGGCCTATAGGAGAGGAAGCAGGTTATATGTCAAGCCATGACATTTTCTTACGAGATTCACCACTCAACAATGTCCAGCTGGAATTTGTTTGGAAACAAAAAGTACGAGTTCCTATTTTTTGGCAGAATAAGTGAACATGGCTTGCCCAGGGCATGATGATATAGTCCTAATTGAACATTTGTTGCCACTCCTGTAGATATTTTTCTCAATGCTTCATTAGATTCCCAAAAGGCCTAGGCACATCTCACAGAATTGTGACCATCAACTGAATAAGTGTCAACCACAAAACTATGGTGTGCCTCTTTTTTCTATAAGTTAGATCATGGCATGTCATTAGTTTTAGGATTCTTGAAATGCAAATTCCACAAATCTTTTGGCAGGATTCATGAGATGACTACTCAAAGGGGAGGGTAAGGACGTAACAAGGTAGACCATACAGTGTATGGGTTGAATCCTTTTTATTTGCAGTGCCAGACCCAAACTGCCTTGCGTCAAGAAGAAACTGCACTCTACGGTCCTTCAGCCATTCACCACAAGTGGTCCACAACAAGGGAATGATCATATACACCTGAAGGAAAAAATTTAGCCTTACTGTGAGACCCACAAAATCAAAGGTCCGTGTCGTCGAGCTTTATCAAAATGGGGTCTTTGAAGTGTAGTCATTCACTTTTCTGCATTTCTACATATAGATGCTAATGTAAACTCAACTGGATAAGTTCAAAGCTGGCCTTAATAGAATAATCCTAAGTTGAAACAGGATTTCTTTGTTTTACTCCAATCCAGCAATCACACATTGCCCCCTGTTTGGTTACAGAAAATAAGCATAAGAAAAAAGAAAACAAAGACAACTTTTCCACAAGAACTACACAACAAATAAATAAATAAACCAAGATTCAATTTTTCATTTCCCACCTTTTCACCGCAGCTAAACAGAGCAGTAAGATAGAAATGTATGAAGAAAAAAATCTCAAAAGCAAAAAAATAAAACGCGACAATAAAAGAAAAACAAGCATATAGAAAAGGTGTGAAGAGATTTAAAAGACTCTTACATCCTCTTGTGCATGAGCGTTTAGCTTTTCAAGAATGGTTTCAACGAGAAGAACGTAAGAAACTTCTTCAATAAAGACCCATCCATCATCCCCACCATAAACCTGAACCAAAACCCACATTACGATCCAAACAAGACCAAGACCTAATAAATGTTTTTGCTTTCAGAAAACAATGAGCATACAGAAAACAAATTTTTAAAAAACCTCACATTTAGAAGCTCTCCGACCGTTTCTTGAACCAGTTTCTCGGAAAATCCATATGGACGCATAGCGTCGAGGGCTGCATCCAGACGGGTATTACCCCTCTGCAAAAGAAGGGAAAACAAAATAGAGCGTCAGAAAACGAGAAAAAAACCCTCAAGAAAGTGTATCAGGAAAAGGAAACTAAATCAGGAAAAAAAAAAAAAAAAAAAAGCGTTGAAGAAGATGAAAAGCAGCAAGTGGTTCGCGATTTCATAAAATACGAGATATAACACCAGAAAATAGGATCTTGTGAGAGGAAAGTTCATCGAACGTAAGAAAACATGTCGAGAAAATAACGCAAGGAAAAGAGTGAGGCACAGAGGGAAAAAAAAAAACCAAACTTTAGAAAAATGTCGGTGTCCACCAGAGATAAAAAGAGTTCAGAAAATCAGGTTAAAAGGTCGAGAATGGGAGAGTGAACAAGTACGAGAAAATATCACGAGTTGAGAAGATGGAAAGTGAGGGAAAGTGCAAGAAACGAGTGGGAAAAAACTACGAACACCTTTTTTCTTCGTCTTGGAGCCATTGCTCTCTCTCTCTCTCTCTCTCTCTCCTTTCTAATATTATTTATTCATTTTCTTTTGGGCCCAATTCGGCCCACTTGGATGAAATAAAAATGAATTAATTTTTGTTTAAAAAATAATGCTTAAAAAACAAATTAAACAATGCAATAGTAACTTTGAAAAAAGTTCTTCCAAAAAAATATGTTCCACCGTGAAGAGTATGAAAACTTCTTATTTTTATGGTAAAGTTCCCTCTTTTCAAATAATTTAACTCTGAATTAAAGCTTAGTTCATTTTTATAAAAATTTTCATTTCATCTCATCTAATTATTATAATTTTTTCAAATTTTTATACAAAATAAAATAAATAATTCAACGTTTTCAAATCTCAAAATAAAAATAATATTACAAAAATATATTCTAATAATATTTTATTCAACTATCAACTTTTATCTCATCTGAAAAACAAACGAAACCTAAGATTATTTAAGAAAAAACCATTGAACTATCCAAAATCTAAAATCATAAATGACATTAATTATTATCATTAATTAGGAGGAAACAACCGTTCTTTTTGTGAATCCACAATATGTTTTCCTTTTTTATCATTGCGCTCTCTGAAGGGTCGGGAGCTTAACCCTCACCGCCATTTGCATCTCATTTTGCTTCTCCTTGATTTTTAACTTTAATCTTGTTTCAATTTCCAGTTTTCTCATATTTCTTCCACAATTTCAATCTCTATCTTTTCAACTCTTTCATCTCAAATGGAGAACCCATATGTGAACCACGAGGTGTTGTCCAAGCCTTAGGTGGCCATATTGGTTGAATCTAATCGAGTAAAGCTCGCCTTAATCCCAATATCTGACATCACTTTATTGTTGAAACAAGCCTAAATGAAAAACGACAAACCGTGTCATATACTTCACACCGTTTGAGGTTAAACAATAAGAAGCTACACTCCAATACACGTTGGTGGCGGAATTCTCTAAGGGCGTGCTTCAGATGGACGCCATTCGCAATAACATCTCAATGAGATGGAATCTTGATCATCCTCGATTGTGGGGCTTATTGATTCAAGACATGTATCAAAAAAATTACAATCAGCTAAAGATTTGGCCAAATCTTGGACCCAAGATACACACATCACAAAGGAACTATGTTTAGGTTATTCAAGTGATCTCTAGATTTTTTACCAATGGAGGAATCACCTATTGCTTTAGTATGGATAAGATTTCCCTTATTGCTTTTAGATTTCTGTGTCCAATCCTATAAAGGCTATTGCCCATCCCCTTGAAAAACTTCTTGCTACTGATTTACGTAATACTTATCCTCCTTTTGCCCGTATTTGCATAGAAATAGACTTGTCTGCTCCTAAAGAAAATGTTGTCTGGTTTGGTATAGGAGATGAAAGATTATGGCAACGAATTGAGTATGAGAGATGCGCTAGTTATTGCAACATTGTCGAATCTAGGGACATGATATTATTGAATGTAGAAAACTATCGGTTAAGGTCAACAAGCTTGGAAAGGTTGTGAATGACAATCTAGTTGCCTTTATTACTAAGAAAAAATGGGTTCTTAAAAACAAAGTTGTTGACTACTGCTTAGCGAACCTCACTACACAACAGCCTACATCTAGTTCTTCTTCAGAATTACCATCAATCCCTAACAATGAAAATCTCAGCCATGAAGCCCATGACAAACCCCCCAATCAGAAGACTATCGTGTAAAAAATTAGCAATGACAACATTACTAATGGGCTTCCTGAAAGTGGACAAAATGAGAATGCTCACAATATCATTGATAAAGAGCCACACCCTACTTATGTCACGCAAAATGATCCACCTCTCAATGATGTGTTTAGTCACAATTCTTTTGGTATACTTGCTAATTATTAGAATCTTGATTCTTCAATAGAATTTTTTGAGAAAAATATACAGACTTTCAAAGCTATTCACTCAGATTCTGAAATTGTGGAAAATTTTGTCAAGAAGAAAGGTAAGAGAGTAACCCATGTTACAAAAATCATTCTAAATACCAAAACTCAGATAATATTATGATTAACTCAATTTTAGTTTGGAATGTGAGAAGCTTTGTCAATAATAATGCAATGCTTTATTTGAAACATTTGGTTAAGTTTTATAAATTGCCATTAATTGCTCTTTTTGAACCAATGACTGCTTTTACTAAAGCTACTACTATTTGTCACAATTTGGGTCTCTCTCAAGTAGGGGTGAAAAAAAAAACTAGTGAACCGGTAAACCAAACCGGACCATATGGAACTAGGTATTGGATTCTATTCAATCTGGTACTGGTTTCATTTTTCTCAAAACTAATCGAAATCAGTTCGATTCCGATTTTCTTTTTTCTAACACCAGACTGAACCAGACCGGACCGGTTCATATATATATATAATTTTTTATATTGTATAAAATATTTTTTATATGATTCTTTATATTATATATAATTTTTATATATAATATATAATTATATATAAAATGATTTTGCATTATATGGTAAATTACTAATTAATATAACATTAAATTTTAAAATCCTATATAAATAACTATATATTATCACTATAGTCTATAGTATTAGTAATATCACTATATATTAATATACTATAATATATCACTATATTTTATATTACAATATATCACTACTATATTTTATATTATATAATATATCATTATAGTCTATAATACAATTATAATATATATTATAATATACTAAAATATATTATCATTATATTATTATATACTATATATATATATATAATATTCCGAAAAATTCAAATCTAACTGGACCAGAACCGGTAAAATCGGAAGTATCGGTTTAGGAGTTTAACCAGTGCGGTATCGGTTCTTCAAATCTCAAAACCAGCATATACCGATTTAGTTTTAAAATATGTCCAAAACCGGATTGAACCAGACCGGTTACACCCATACTCTCAAGTTTACACGAATGAAGACTATGGCGGTAAGATTGCATTTGTGCGAATAAAGATATATTTCAATTTCTGAGCAGCACATTAATTTCTTTGTTGATTAACGTGGTAAAAATACTATTTTTTCTATTGTTTATGCCAGATGTAATCCTAACTCTTCTTCGAAAATCTCTTTGGGCTTCTCTTTGTACCATGAGACCTCCTAACTCTCCTTAGATGGTGATTGGTTATTTCAAAATTATCAAACTTGATGATGAAAAACTAGGGAGTGTCCCTATTCCTCATTCTGCAAAATCTGATTTTCTTGATTTCATCAACTACAATTCCCTTAATGACCTCCCTTATCTTGATTCTAAATATACTTTGAATTATCGTAGAAATGGGGCCTATAATTGGGAAAGATTAGATCGGGCACTTGTTAATCAATCCTGATCTTTATCCTTTCCTCAAAATTCTCTTACGGATCTGGAGAGGAATCACTATAATCATTGCCCCTCTTTATTATGAATAAAGAGATCCATAATTTTGATCCCTCATCCTTTAGATCTCAAAGGATGTGGACTAAGAACCCTCAATTTTTAGACTTTGTTTCTTCTAATTGGAATCAACCTTGTTATCATTGATTTTCTATGGCTTAAATAAACTTATTTTTAAACAAAACTTTTGAAAGTTGCATTAAAAGATTGGAATCCCTCGGTTTTTGTTATTGTTTTTCAAAACATTATTGATATACGTGATAAAATTTGAGTTGTACTCTATTTTCAAAATTTTTTCCTTAATTCTAATATGGTTATATTGCAAAATTTAGAAAAATAGTATAATGATAGATAACTCCAAGAAGAAATGTTTTATAAGCAAATTCTAGAATTCAAGGATTATCTAAGGGTGACAAAAACACAATTTCTTCTATCAAATGGTTGCTCACAATAGGAGAAATGCTTCTTTTACTTCTCCTACGCTCCCAGATGGTTTCTCCTCCTCTCAGCACGACATTATTCACTCGACTACTGAGAATTGACTCATAGTCTTTCATTGGCCCAAGAATTAACTCATAATCTTTCTAGAAATATCAAAGGCAATAATTTTGTACTTAAAGTTGACATAGCTAAATCTTTTGATTAGGTCAATTTGATTTACCTTTCTTGTATCCCTATTCCTTTGGTTTTAATGAAGGTGTTGTGTAACACCCTTTTCCCGTAGGTTAGGAGTGTCACGTACTTTTCATAAAAATAAATCCGGCAAGAGATCTCAAATTTCATAAATGAAATTAGAAATTTATTTTGTAGAAAATATCTAATAAAAAGTCTTCCAAAAACATTAAATGAAATAAACTGAACAAAACTTATGTCATAAAAGCATGTTTTATTTTAGAAAGTCTGAACTAAAATTTAATGCTCCTTCTATTCCTGGCCTGCCTGCTCGTATTCATCATCCTCACCTGGGTGGTTAAAAACATGAAAACAAACAAAAATGAGTCGAAAACTCAGCAAGGAATCCATCACAACGTAAACATAATAAACATAAGATTTTCATAAAAACTTTCATGCTGAGAGTTTAAATTCATGACTATTCATACTGATACTTATGCTATGCATGACTGTTTTAACTGAATTAACTGACTGATCTGACTGATTTATCTTATTTAACTAATTTATCTGATTTAACTAATTTATCTGATTTAACTAATTTATCTAATTGGCCAACACACTTAACCCTGTGTGCGAGGTTGTGCATCGACCCAACATCCCGCGGTCGCAAGGGAAGTCGCTGATAGTATTATGGCATACTATGGTGGACCACAACTGAGTTCGTGGCTTGCACATCCACCCTGAAACTGAACTGCATTGGTACCATGCATCTGAATGGCCATCTTATTAACTGATCTGATCTTATCTTGCACTTAAATTTAAGATAGCTTACGTGTCTTATACACATGAGATGTATGACATAATACATACATAATTATAATTTCTGAATTTAAACATGATGCGAAATGACAAAATAGTATGCCATGTTGGATGACATGTTTGTATATGACATGAGTGGTGCATAAATAATTGGCTGGAAATGAACTGACTTGAATACTAATTATCTATAAACTGAACTGTGATAATTCTAATTTGTGATCAAATTACTTACCTCGCTGTGTTTCTTCTTGAATAACACTTCGTAACTTGACACATATATGTAATAATAACTATCACTAAATTTATTTGGAAACAAATAAGTACTAATGTCCTACATAATTAAAACCACAATCTAAAAGATAGTCAAACAAATATTTTGTTTAACCCTATAATCAATAAATCCTAGTATTTAAATTACTTAAAATACTAATTTATAATTTAGTAAAATACTTGAGCTATTTTAAAATAAGTCATAAAATTTCAATTCTTAAACTAAGTTTCATTTCTTAACATAATTATTAAATCTTATAAGAAACCTAATAAATTCTATTAAATATTCTTAACATCATAATTTTATTAAATTCTTAACATAATAATTTTATTAAATCCTACTAAATAGACAAAGGAACATTAACAAAATATTCGCAAAACATCCTTATAAAAATAGACTTTGACTAATATATTTATTTAAGAAAACTGACTTTTAAAATGTTAAGCCCAATAAAATTAGTAAAACTGTTGTTGAAATAAAATAAGATCAAATCCAAATTAAAATACAAGTCCATTTAAAATAATTAGAATAATTTCTGAAAAAAATAACCTGGCCCATAACATATTATTATTACTACCTGAGCCCAACAAAACAAGCTCAAACACACGCACATAAGGGCCTAGGGCCCAAGGGCCCATCAAAACCCACGGTTTCTTCTAGAACCAAAATACACGGGCTAACAAAACGACAGAGAGTTTGAGAGAGGGAGAGAGGTTCTGCGAAAGAAAGACTCATCGAGAGAGGGCTGAGTGCGACGGCGGCTCCAGGGGTCTGGGAGTGACCGGCGACGCAACTAGGGGTTTCCTATGGTGGTGCGACACCAAGTGAGGGAGAAAGAGAGAGAGTTTAAAGAACTATGCTAACCGAAAACTACCGAAACCAAAAAGAGGCTGGCGGCGGTCGAGGTCTTATCGGAAGGGAGTGGGTGTGCTAGGGCTTAGCTGGTCGGCAGTTTTTGGCTCCACAGGTGGTGCTCCGACGTCCTATGGTGGTCGGCGGCGGTTAGGCAGAACTAAGGCTTAAACGGAAGTGTGTTGATCCTCTGGGTATTTCAGAAACAGATGATTTTCGTGGGGGCTCATGAGTTACTCCTCTCGTACGGGGTAAGCGAGATTTATAATGGTAGACGATAGAGAAAAAAAAAAAGAAACTTAGAGGAGTAGAGACGAGCGGAGTGGAAATTGTTACTCATCAACAGAGTCGGTTTTCCACTAGAACGTTAGCAACAGACACTGAGAAATGTACGGGTTTGAGATTAAAGTGTTTAACTTAGAGGCTAAAACAATCGATAAGGTTCGGTGGAGATAGAGAAAAAATAAACTTTAAATTTCAAACCAACTCCAGTGAACGTAAATCTGATACAATTTAGTAATAATTATTAAAACAAAACTCTAGTAAATTCAAATAAAATTATAATAGTAATTATTAAAATAAAATAAATATAAAATCTGATAAAACTATAATCATAATAATAATAGAAAAAATAAAAATTTTACTAGAAAAATTACTTATATACCCTAAATCCAAGACTAGTATGTTACATGTTGTCTCTTTATTTTAGAAATATTTTTCTGATCCCACCTTTCTTGATTACTTAAACGGTACTCACTCAGACTAGTTTACTTCTAATAGAAGCCTAAGACAATGAGACTCATTATCTCATCTTCTTCTTATTCTTAATGTAGAACCCCTAAGTAGAGGTCTTCACCATCTTTTGACTGAAGGTCATGTTACTCCTTATCCAATCCCTGGAGGTTGTACTCCCATTTCTCACCATGTTCAGAAGACACATTATTGCTTCTACTACGGATTTTAATGAAGGAAACTTCCTTATCACTTATTTTGGTGCCCCCTTTCCTATGGGATGATTCCTTCCTCCACTTATGATTCTCGTGGTTAGAAAAAATGTAGTTAGTTGGAATGGTCGCCATCTTTCTGCAGGTGGCAAGCTTACCTTAATTGTGAAGAACTGCCTGACGCCAAAGAGGACAAACCATTCTCGAAGTTGAGTGGAGGAAAAGATGGGCAGTGATCTAAGGAATTAGCAGCAGGGGTTGCAAAGTGCAACCAGTTTAGTACATGGATGAAAAAGCACCTTGCAAATGTTTGACTGACGCATCCCAGAGCGAGGTGGAGATAAGTGTGTCGTTTCACTAAAGGTGAGCACGAAAAGGTCACTTACCGTGATGGCGAGAACGAGATGCCACGGAAGCCAGTAACTCTAATAAGACAAAAAGTTACCCGCCAAGGCGAGCAACAATTTGGAAAAAACTGGGTAAGTAAGGGAGCTTTCCGAAATTACACGGAAGTGCTTAGAAAAGTGGCAGTACTGTAGGTAGAATCCCCCACTCAATCCAAACGGTCACATCCGGAGTAGTTCTGAGAAAGGTAAAAGCTTGACGGGCCATGTCGTCTGAACGTAGAAATCTGACTCAAGCCACGATGAAGACCCTCTTTTGTGGAAAGTTATAGAACCAAGAATGCGGATCATGCTTGGCAGTCCATCTCTGTCATCTTGCAATATGACAGGGAAGGGTTAAGGAAAATCCTTATTGCATAACTAGAGTAAAAAATGACATCTAAAAATCCCACCCTATTTAAAGGACCTGGACGTGGGACGAGATCTCACATTTGAGACTTTATTCACCAAAGAGCTTGTGAAGTCAACTGTTTCAGAAATCAAGGAATAGAGTGGCAACAAGAGGATTTTTGATGTAGAAAGGTAGGTTAGTTCTAAGACAGTGCTGGAAAATGTGGAATGAATATTGTGAGTAAGAGGCATTGCATTATCTATGTAACTTTTCCCCTTCCTATTCTATAGGCATGAATAAATATTTTAATCATTATATTTATGCCTATATTTTCGTACGGATTTCCAATATTTTGAATGTTGAATGTTGTTAATTCTTTTCAATACATGACTCTGAATCCCTGTGTGGGAATCCAATATCTCCGTGTGAGAATGTTTATCTCTGTGTGAGAAGTTGGTAGAGTGAATTTATAATCATGAGACGGGACAGAGAATTCTCCGGATCATTCCTACAAAACGTTGTCACATACTTCACTATGTCGGAATGTAGGATTTCCCGACGTATCACGTGTTGGTGTCTTCAAGTTGATTGGCCGGGTAGAAACATCTCTGATGCAACAAGTATCTCTTTATAAGAAGTCTATGTGACGAATATCTATGTAATAAATACATGTGTGGTGGAAGAGTGTTACTGGGTTGAAAGAGGTCGAATACTTGTTTTTACGAGATTTTATACATATATTGGAGACTGATTATTCCTCGCCATATTAATACAAATGTGTTTGTCTTTTGCACAAAATAAATTGCACATCCGTAAAGGGTTATTCATTGCCATACCTATGTATGTATATGTGTGATCTGAGAGGGTGATTCTTCGCCACGTTTGAGGATGCAGGCAACTGTAAAAATGAGAGTAATTCCTCGCCACACATATATGTGTCCATTCAATCTTTTCATGAAAGTGTTTATAGCATATTCGATAGCATTATCTCTCATTAACAGTCTTGTCATAGCCGCCTAACCTACCTATATTTTCATTTTTGGGACCATAGATTTTGTTGCAAATCCATATCCCAGTATGATGCTCGAGAAAGAAGAGTCAAACCTACCCAAGTCCTGAGTACGAAAACTAATAGCCGTCGTAGTTACCTTGTACCTTCCGTTAAAATATACAATGTTAAGTCCGGCAACTACTTGTAATCGATCCTCCACTTTAAGGCGACTAACTTTATGTACATTTAGATTATGTAGTATCTCGGGATTTAGTGAAGGGCAAGAGGCCCCTTTTGTTGTGAGGATTAGTATTCTGGTACTTAACTGCTAGCGTCGTCACCACAACATAAGCTGCTTAAATTTTCGTTGCAATTTCATAGATAAATATCTTTCATGTGTACTTCCCTCTGAAAAATTACACGCCTAGTTCAATTCTCTCTTGCAAGTTGAATGTTGGTCAGCACACTTGGCACCACGGATCCTCGTCTAAACCTTCATGAGGAACAAGACACCACATTAATCAAGTTCGTGCTCTCCTCCATTCTTATTCTTACTCTTTCGGTCCTTAGCCCTCCCAAAAAAGTCATTGACTCCATTGATAAAGCATTTGCTACATTGTTTTTTGCAGTGACATTGACAGTCACAAGAAGAAATATTGGATTTCTTATAACCACATCAGTCTTCCTTCCTCAAAAGGAGGTCTTGACATTAGGAATTTATATGAAATTGTTGATGTTCTTCACTTTAAATTGGCTTAAAGATTTGTTAACTCGAACTCTCATTGGGCTAACTTTATCAAAAATACATTAATGATGCCCCTTTTTTGGATCTTATTTCTGCCAAAGCATACTACTCTCTCTTCTAGAAAGTCATTTGTAAACTTGTCTCTATCCTTCACAACGATAGTCAATGAAATATTCATAATAGCTATATTCATTTCTAGCATGAGAATTGGGCAGGCAACAACTCCCTTGTCCGAAAAGGACTCATTGTTTCTACCCTCTCTTTACAAATCAAATATATTTGCTCTCACAACAGTTGGAACATTAATTTAATCCAAAATCTTGATGGCCAACCCCTTATCAATGAGGCCAATCTCTTTCCAGTCAAAATCAAGAAAGGCACTAATATCCATAATGGGAAGTACAACAAAGGTGGCACATTCTCCTTTAAATATGCATTGGAATTTTCTTCTCGAGCACTAGCCTCCCCTTTTCTTTAGCTCCTTCACTTGGAATAAAACCCTCCCTATTAAGATTTCTATCTTTCTTTGAAAATTATGGTTTGAATGACTTTCCTTTTGATGACAGGATCCAACATTGTGGTATGGATCCATCTAGCTTATAACTGCAATAACTTCATGAAAGGGTACGGTGATACCTCTGATCATATTTTCTCCAATTGTAAGCTTTCCAAAGAGGTTTGGCATCAATTCTCAATTATTTTTTGGCTACACTAATACAATCTATCACAGTTGGAGACTAATGGTGGTCCTCCTTTAGAGACTCGGGTCAACTCTATTTACTTGCTCATGACCTTTTGCCTCCCCTCATCTTTTGGGAACTTTGGCTTGCTAGAAATAAAGCCTATTTTGAGGACTCTTATAGCCTTGCGACCTCCGTCATCTATAAAATCAATAGTTGGTTTAGAGACCTTAATTCTCTCCTCAAGCCTTGCACTCTTGTGTCCTCTACTAATATTTCTATTCTTTATCATCTTCACATCCCCCTAACCACCATTCCTTGTTCATTGGTTGGCCTTTGCTCGAGGATCTCTCAAGTAACATCGATGGCGCCTCTAAAGGTAATCCAGGGTCTGCTAGTTGTGGGGTGTTCTTCAGTCTCATGATTGCTATTTTGTTACTAGTTTTTCTTGCTATCTTGGTATGGGTACTAACACTTTTGCAGAGTTGAATGCTTTAAAGATTGGGCTTATGTTATGCTATCAATTGAGTGTTTATGACCTTATTGTGGAAACAGATTTTGTCCTTGTAGTGAATTGGTTTATTAATAATCTTCATTCCTTTGGAAATATGCTGATATTTGAGGTGATATTGTACATTTCAATCAATTCTTTCCTTTTAGCATTACGCATGTTTATAGAGAATATAACACTTTAGTGGATAGTCTCGCTACTCATGGATTTTTGGGCAGCATTGTAAGTTTCTCTTCCAATTTTGAGCTTCCCAAACAATATGATCGGCCTTTTTGCTTTGGATTGTGTAGGTATCCTCAATTTCATGGTTTGATCTTCTTGTATGTTCATTCTTGTTTATTCTTAATAGAGAAATATTTTAGCCACAAATGGATTATACAAAAGTAATTTCATAAACTAATGTGGTTTGATGTGATTTATCAAATTATAAAGTTATTTTTATTATAAATTAGATCTAACGAATCAGATGAAACCACGTCAGTTTGTGATATTATTTTTGTGTAATTCCTTTGTGGATGTAGTTGTACTATTCTTAATAATGGTTTTCTTTTTTCATAAGAGCCTGGTTTTAGGATTTCCATCTATAACTCATTTGCTCTTTTTGTAAAAGATATTCCTCCACCATAAGTGAGGGTTTATAAATAAAATTAGGGTACCGTCATTTTCTTTAAAAAAATAATAAATGAGTACATCTACATTAATTAGATAATTTTGGTTTTCCCTTCTCACCTTATTATTATTCTTAATTTTATAATTTCTTTCTAGGGTAATCATCAAACAAGAAATTAATTAGTGATCAGGACATATTCCATTGATACATACATACATATATATATATATATATATATATATCAATTTTTATATCAAGCAACAAAAGAATGGGTACGTTGGAGTGATGAACGTGATCTTGTCGTCGGGTTTATCAACAGTTAATTCATTAATTTCATCGTCGTCATCATCGATCACTAAGAAAAGTGAAAGTTAGTTAAGTGGGAGAGAAATTTCGGTACGTTTTATTTAGTTAGCACCAATTTATAAAGTGGTTGGCTTATCACTAATTATGAAAATTAAGTCAAGAACATGGTACCTACGTACGTAAATATAATCGATGGGTGGTTAGAAGCGATCTATATATATATATGAAGCATATTTATATAACTTCATGATATATAACCGTAAAATTTTCATGAAGTTGGTAATTAATTAATGAGAATATTAGTTGCGATTATTATTAATACATCACGGTCCTTGACACACAACCTTATAAAAGTTGTACATATTTGAAATCATGTGAAGATTGCATGTTTGAAATTGAAGCTAACAGATCACTAGCTAGCTATTAGATGATCACACGTACGGTTTCCTTATTATGATATCTTGATCAGTACTTACAGAGTTATGCAAGATCTTGATGAACACTAATCTGAATTGAAGCTGGACAGTTTGACTTGGTCGTTGAGTTATGATCATCTGCTGATCAAATGGATCATGAGGTACTGCATGCATGCTCATGAAGTAATGCAGAAATTGCAAAATTTTCTTTTTTCTAGGCATGTACAGGCCGCCGATGACCTCAAATGAAAGCATCCGATCAACATGCAGTGCGGTTCTCTATTAATTTCAGGTTCTTTTCTTCATTCTTATCTGGCTAGCTAGCTAGCTAGTTTATAGATTAAAACGCTAGATCATTAATTTCTAGCTGCATGCGTGCATATATAATGCATTTAGCTTTCAAACGCAAGAAGAAGAAGAAGAATTTGCGATATATATGTAGTGGCAAAGGAACAAACAAATCTGTTTTATAGGATAGATATTACACGCCTAGCTAGCTACATGCTACGTACGCGTGATCTCCTTAAATGTACATTTTCTTCGATCTCTTCTGTCAATGCAGGACCGAGCAACATGCATGTATATATATATAGGTGAGGTATAAATACGTTAGCTAGGCTTAATTGATTCGTATATGTAATTGTGATATTTCAATTCAGACACTACAACGACCTTACTAATTAAGAGCCAATTCCGACAGTAAAGAAATCTATGTATGGAACATGACCAGCCTTGCTGATCTTCTGTTCTGTGTCTGCTTCCAGCTGATTCACCTCTTCATCATCTGATCTTCTTGCGTTGTCTATCACTTCACTACCATTAATGGACTCTGTATTTACTTGAAGAAAATCATAAAACTCAATTGGCTGCGGCCTTTTATCTGCAATAGGAACATCGATGAACACGCACAATCAGTCCAATACCATTATAATATATATATATATATATATATATATATTAATATATATATAGAAGAACTTTTTTCTATCAATCACTCCATGCGAATACGGCATTTTTCATCAATCATTAGATCAACTCGATCTTATTTTATAACAAGTTCAATGCTTGATCGATAATGAGATGATAGCATATATATATGTACATATAATTCAGTGCCTATAATTTTGATGTTTACCTTCAAGCATAGCGATACAAGGACTTCGACCTTGAGAAAACCACTCTTTTGGAAATTGGGGATCATAATTTGCAAAAGGGTACTGATTAAATCGTTCACGATATTTTTCAATCAAGGGCGCAAGCTGGTTTCTTGCCTCAGCAGTACAGTTGTTCTGGAGCTGATCTTGTACTTTGGAAGAAGATTTTTGCTGATTCATTAATGTCTGAGCAGCCCTTTTTGCATAAAGCTTTGATCTTTCTCTACATCTTCGGGCCATGATCACATGCCAATGGTTCTTCACTGCATTATCAGTGCGACCAGGGAATAGTCTTGCAATTATGGCCCATCTATTTCCATGGATCCTGTGCGAAGTCAAAAGCCTCTCTTCTTCCTCTTCGGTGAAAGGGCTCCTATTGATCCTTGGGTCCAGCTGATTGAACCATCTCAATCTACAGCTCTTCCCTGATTCATGAATTCGTCACTTTATGAGTTAGTTAATTAAGTTGTAATTAATTATACTCTTTATCCTGTTCTTGTTGACATGATGATCAAACCCTAGTTAGCAGTTTTCAATATACATGACAAAGATGCATTAATTAATAAAAAAATTTCTGAGAGAGGTAGGTTTTGATATTTGCCTCTCACGTACCTGATCTTCCTTGGAGATTTTCAGCTATGGCGTTCCAGTTATGGGGTCCATACCGTTCCACCAACTCTCGGAGCTTTTCATCTTCAGCAGGCCTCCAGTGGCCCCTGGTACACATCTTTTTTTCTTTTTTATGAACTTCCAAAACCCTAATTCGATCTAGCTAGGATGAGCTTGCTTCCAGCTCTTTGCTTTAGCTTGCAGTTATTCTTCCAGATCGACTCATGTAGAACCGAGTTAAGAATTGAGATGAAAACCTGAGACAAGAAGTAGCAGCAGGAGGAGAGAGAGAGAGAGAGAGAGAATGAAAAGTGTTGTCAAGGAGAGAAATGAAGACAGATCAGGGAAAGGATCCCAAGAGAAATATATATATATATATATATATATATATATATATATATAATATATATGGGGAGTAAGATGAAAAGTATTTTCCGTTAGAGAGTTGGGAGGGTATGGACAGACCCAGCACCTGAGATTGATGCAACGCCTCGGCTAACAAAACGCCTTGTAAGCAATGATCAGATATTATAGCTATAGCTATATACATACAGCGAGAGAGAGAGAGAGAGAGAGGTTGCTTAGCAGTGTGAATTATTTGGTTCTGCTTTCAACATCTCTCCAAGTTTCTAACCTACAACTTCTACTTATAACCCACCCCGATCGCTTACTTTTCTTGTTTTTTTTTTTTTTTTAATCTATTTAGAAAGCTCGAACCCAAAACAAAATATATGAAAAATAAAGTAAAATACGAAAAAAAAAAGGCAAAAAAAAGGGCCGAAATTAACCTGTTTTTAAAAATAATTCGATCTTCTGATCTTTAATTCATTAATTATTAAGGATTAACAGCTTTCCTTTGGAATCGTGGATACCCTAATGGTAAAGTTTGGATTTATATACATATATATAATAAATAAAATTAAATAAATAAATAAAAGAAAAGTGGGTTGGTATTGTTGTTAGACTTGTGATGTTGTACATGATATGGCTATTATATGTGTTTAGGTTTCGATAACCTTTCGATCGACCTAACTAACAAATTACCTTAGAAAGCTTACAACCGAAACTGCACGTGTACTGGGAGAATTGGACATCATCTGCATGCAGCTGCTTTGTGAGTCAAACATCTGGTCTCCTCGTAGTTGTGAGGTTGCTGTTAGAAACATACAAAATTACACATGATTATTTCCAACAGCTAGCCCTGCCTTTTCCTTCAATCTAGCTACCATTGCATGGCTTGCCCCTTGATTGATTTTTCATTATTCATGATAATCTTATGCTTAATTTGTTACAAAATTATAATTTGTTCATGCATGATATATAATTCAAGCTCCATATATAGATATATAATGGACCTATATATTGATTATGAACTAGGTCATGTTGAGGGATAGATCAAGGTATGAAATCTCTTTATAATTAAGGTGCACAAGTTAATGTAACAGTACTCCATGTTTTACATTAAATAAATACTATCTATATCCATTATTTATATATATATATATATATATATCATGCATCGAGACCTCAATTGTAACAGTTTTTTCTTTCTCTGGTTTAGGAGTGTGGTTGTGTGCATATAAAAGGGTATGATCTTGTGTTTGAGAGTTTTAAGAAGTCCGTTTAATATTTCTCTACCAAAGGCACCTTTTGATCGGGAAAATATATTGAAAATTAATGGACTACGAAAAAACCTCTTGTTAATGCATCTCAGATAGTGTACGTGTGTGTAAATATATCTGTGTGCGGGCATAACCTCATGTGGGCCTTCTAATTATATAAGTTTAATGATCTAAAATTTAGGCCGGCGGGTAGCCACTCATCTCGCACCCCATCTCCGCCCATATCTCTGACTGTCTGTATCCGCTTGCCGGGTAGATGGATTGACACCACCACCGTCCAGCCACCTCGTCCAACAACACATGTTTTACAAGAAAAATTGCACAAAATCGTAAATACATAAAAAATAAAAATCGCTCAAAACTAACAAGAAATTTCACATCTGTGCATAGATCTGAAACATAGATCTACAGTCATGACCATGAATGTGGCTCATAATTAACCCCACAATCTCATTGCCTTAGTCGTGGGTCATAAAACTCACAAACCCATTGTCACGATTGTAGGTCATAAAATATTCAAAGGTCATAAAGCTCGTAGACCCACAATTGCAATCGTGAGTCTTTAACTTACAGATCCACAACGGTGACTAAGGTCTTGGATCATAGAGACCCACGCATGGTCAAGTGGTCGTATTGTCGTAGGCTGTGGCTTGGCCGTGGGTGGAGAAGAAGATAAGAGGGTTGAGAGGAGGAAAAAAAAAAGAAGAAGAAAAGAGTAGGAGAAGATAAATGAGAGAGAAGAAAGAACGGTAAACCATGAAAGGAAGAGGATGAAGAGGATAGAGGAGATAGAAAAATATGAGCATTTATAGCTAGGCTTTTTTTTTAATATTATATGGGCGGGCGAGTGAAATTCGTGGTGGGTGGGTACCCCACCGGCCCTCCAACCGCACTCGCACCTAAGGCTGGTGGATAATTGGGCGAACAAGCCGGGTTTAGCCATATACCATTTAAGGTTTAGACATATGAGAAAACCTGAAGACCAGTCCAGCTGGTCCTCACAAATAACCAGCCCTCCAATAGCAGCCTGCCACGTCAGCATGTTATTTTACTAACCATGCAGTCGTCTACACTCGAACAGCATAGACGTCAGTGCCCTCTTGTGCCTCCCTTTCAGTTTCCACTCCATCTCTTACCCAAACGCTAGACTTTAGATTTTTTATTTTTATTTTTATATCGACAACACATTTTTGTCTTTATATTTTCAGTGCATTATGAGCTCAAACAACAATTTGGGATGAACGAACTGCAGTCAACAGGGCCATTGAGCACCACAAAAGATTGCAAGGGGATGGACGTTTTTGAGCTAGTGTGCGTCCATGTGTTTTTATTTGAGTTTTTGAATAAAAGTTTGTGCTTTCGGTAACAAATGAGATTTGAGATGTTTCTTGGTGCAGTTAGCTGGAACTACTTGTAGATGGGTTTGGGGAGGAAAAGACCTAGAGCCAGGCAGGTGCAGAACAACAGATGGGAAAAAATGGAGGTGCTCGAAAGAGGCATTCTTAGATTCCAAGTACTGCGAGAGACACATGCATAGAGGGAAAAATCATTCAAGAAAGCCTGTGTTTTGCTATTTACGGATTTAATCACCTATGTAGCAGTGTATTGTGTTAATTCTCCTTTTTCTTACGAGTTTGATGCTAGTTGGAGGGTTGTTTTTCTCCTATAAACAACATGACTATCTCGAAGCGCCTCTGTAGTCATATGCTAATGATGCATTTGGATGGATAAATTTAGAGAAGGGGATTTAAATTTGGGTGTTCAAAATTTAAACCCTAATTTGCATTGAATCATTTATTAAAATTTATTTGGATTTGCACAAAAACCAAACAAACATTTTCAACTTTTCAAGATCCGAAATCATAGTTGATTTTAAATTCAAATCCAAAATTCTTCTATCAAAACCAAACCTAAGAACTTATAATTATATTTTTTATTTGACTTGTCGTATGCAATTGAAATGACAACGTCATCAAATTTGGATTCAGCGTCATCTTTGGGGGAACATGAGCCAGAGTACTAAAGAAATAAAGATCACACTAATTAATTATATATATTAAAAGTAAAAGCTTATAGTTATAAATCCTGGTCAAGAATTTATCAGCTGATCTCGCGGGCAAAAAATAAACAAAGTTAAATTATATAGTCTTTATAATTTGAAAAGTACTAAAAGTCATAAAAAATTCTACAAAATTAAATTTATAAATCTGACATAATTTCATATGATACATTAAATATATTATTCTATTATAAAAAATAATTTTAAAATATAATATATCGTATATTGTTGAGTTTAGTATTTGGCTAATTTGTAGTTTCAACTTCAAATATTTAAAATTAAATAAATAAAATAAAACATTCTATGCTATATTAATATAGGACGCATGCACGGACAGGATTCAATTCAAAGATTTTTTCTTAGATCTCGTTGGAAGTTAAGAGTGGTTAAAGGTTGAGAATATTATTTGACTCTCTCCAATTGTTGTTAATTTCTTCAACAACACGTGGACGACGAATTACCTTAAAAGTTCAATCACAAATGTCAAACCCCAGAATCTAATCGCCCCCTAATTATTAAGAGAAGATAGTTTTGCATTAATGTTGATCATGATCAGTGGGGACAGGCATGAGTCTTCTTTTGACCGTTGGCCTAACAATATTCTGCGAGTTAGGAGAAAGAAATTAGAAAATTGCTTCCCTAACAAGTGAGCGAAAGTACCCAACCCAACTAATTCCTTCTCTCACCAACCATTTCTCCATAAACAGCTAGGAAAAACTGCATGCCCAAACATAAATAATTTCTAACTGCAACTATAACTACTAATTAACTCATGTACTCACTGTTAACACCTAAAAATAGTACAGTCTGGAAGGGAATTAAGAAAGATCCATTCCCAAATGCGCTGGACTAGATTGGACTGGGCCTCAATCGGTGAGGTGTGGAGTCCCTGGTAGTGATCCGGTGCAGTTGTATGGTGTCCATGCATACATCTATGATGATAAACAATATTTAAATGTGGAGAAAACAATGAGGGATAGACACACATATTTACGTGGTTCTACACTAAGCTTGTGTCTACGAGGTTTTGGGGAAGAGAGATTATATTATAATATGTTTGTTTACAGTCTCTTATAGCCTCTCATTTCTCATTGTATAATGGGAGCTGGAGATCTACTTGTAGGAGAAGATGTTCTCTCTAGAGCTCTTTGTCCAAAAGTTGAAAAAGAAGTCCCGAAAGCCCCCCTTGAGTCGTCTGGCCTCTTGCTTTTATCTAGCCATCTTCCCACGTGCGCCTCAATCATGGTGAGGAATGTGCTTTGCGTGTCTGACTATCTCTCTCTTTCCTACTTTCTCCTGACATCCTCACCCTCTTATCCCTTTTTGTCCCCTCTCCCTCTCTCTTATTTTGTCTCCTAGTGATGGCCCATTGATAGGCTGGGTCGTAAGGACCATTTTAGGCCTAGTGTATTTTACTCCTTCACACTCACTTTAAGAAAATTACTTATTTGCTGCCACTTATTTTGTTGTCAAAATGAGTCTATTACAAACATCTCTCTCCCCAACTTCTCACATTTGAGAAATAACATAATCTGGCTTGCATGCTTTGATATTGATCATCTACTCGAAACAAAATTCTCTTACTTTTTATTCTCTTGGATGATCCACATGATAATCAAAGTTATATCCATTATGTCATCCTATTATCATAAAATGAGAATATCACGTCAACCGTATTACCGAACTATATATCTAAGAAATTTTTCAAAATAGTGTTTTAGAGGGAGAAGAAAAAAAGGTTGCAGTTGCAGGCCATGCATGTAACTTGCGCCTTCAAGCTACTGCCGATCGAGCCTTGGCTAGCCCAATCAGCAGCCATGCATGTTGACCTTTCCAAACGCGCGTGTTCATTTTGCTCATGATCACATAATTTGGTATAAGTTCCTTAACTATTGAAATTCCTAACTGCCTAATGTACAGTACTGTTCTTTCTCAGACTGTTCACCAGCTTCACCTACTTTTTCTGGCCATATCAACGATAATATTGACCACAAGACTTAGTTTTGTAAGTACGGGAGAACCTTAAATTCTTTCACATTTCCATGCTTAAGGCGCCAAGAATATAGACTCATAGGATCTCGTTGAAGCCGTTTCTCCTAACAAGGAAACAATTTCATTAACAGATCCACCAAAGCTTACCCAATATATAGGCATGCATGCAAGGAATCTGGTGAAAGTACTTCAACTCTAGTATATATATATATCAATCCTTCATGCCCAGTCGGTCACCAAAACACTCCCAATAATAAGAATTTGGCAACATTTATTTGCTAGTCAATATGTATACATGAGGGACAAAAACACATACTCAGGATTCCTGACATCATTAATAACCCATGAACAAGAAAATAATTTAACTTATTTTGCATACAAATTCTGTCTGTTGTTTTCTTCTTTTAAGCAGTGGCCAAATTCTGTCTTCTGCCTTTGTTGGTTCATGACATCTGTTTGGTACTCATTTTGGAAAGGGTTTTCTGGTTCCACTAATCTAAACTTCTCAACCCAAGTATCCTACCTAGCAATATGGATTATGTATTACAGTACCTTATTTCAGTTTCATTTTCTTTTCTTATTGTTCTCAAAATATTAGGGCCATCACTTTCTCCACTGTCTTGACTCTTTCAGAATATATACAAAAAGTAAGTTTCTTATAAATTTCATTGGGTTGTGGAAATTAGTAAGGTTGTGGAAATTTATAAGAAACATATAAAATGAAACTTGCTCATTGAGTTAAACTCACTTTTGGGGTTGCAGGTATTAGGTAGAAGGAGATAGTGATATAAAGTGTCATTGTTTGGCAAAGATACATAACTTTGGATGGATTTTTCCACTAACCTTGATGGAATATACCACCTTTATATTGTGTAATATATAGAGACTGGATGCCTTTATGTACCTTCAGTATCTTTATCTTTGGCTTTAAACAGGAAAGAACAGAACTGGAAATGATCATCTAGATAATAATGTTTTAGTAACTACATGGAACTGTTTAAGTTCTATCAATAGCTTACAAAAGTCCAAAATGATAGCAACATGTTGTCGTGTCTAAATTTGACTGATGGAGAGTATATAACTTTATAACAAACCAGTCTTTGAGGGAATCATCGATCTAGAAAAAGAATCAAGAATCTTCAAACATTACTCAAGAGTGCAGCAGCTAGCAATATTCACTGAAAGAATGCCACTAAGAGGATGACATACTCGATATCCAATGGCAGACTTCCATTTGTCAAAACAGTGTGTTCCACAAAGGTTGTAATTATTGTAGAACACTGCCTGTAGAATAAGGAAAATCTGCAAGTCATGATCTGTTTCGCCATATCCCATTTTGATGTAGTTTCAGTCAAACGTACATCCATTATCCTAAAAACAATCGAGTGCTGCAACTGAAATGGAAGATTCCTTTTGCAAATACTCTGATGTAGATATTGATCCCTATAAAAACCATTATTACAAGTACTTGCAACAAGACTTCCTGCATTAGTCAAATTCCACAAAGGTTGAAATTATTATTGACAGGATACTTGGCACTAAATCAGCAACGCCATGTTTTTAGGAATTAGTCATGATTCTAGGAATTGTACATCCTTTCCTTATTTTATTTGTTACCATAGACAGCTTATGCTCATGTATCTATTTATTTGTGAATTCTTTCATTGTAAAAACATGTTCTAGAAATGAAAAAGATTCATGTTTTAGAAATTTAACAATTATTATAGAAAACTGCCTGTAAACGAAGGAAATCCTGCAATATTTCCGATTTTGATGCTGTATCGGTCAAACATCTATGATACACTAGTAACAAGTTTAAATTCAAGTGCTACCACGTCTGAAATGGAAGTTTCCTTAGTTTCCCAAGTACATGAAGTAGATCAGACTGATACCAATGAAAATCAAGTACTTGCTGCAAGAATAATAATAATAATGTTTGTCATCAAAACCAAAAAAAAAAAAAAAAAATTTGATGTTGACTTGTTTATATTATGTCTTCACCCTGAAATTAAAATTATAATCGAATGGTGGTAAGTAGATATGCAAAATAGATTGGTATAGTTAGTTCAAAACTGTCGTAGGGAGACAGACAAAACTACAGTAGTAGAAAGGAATTGAAAAACACACCATACCAATAACAATGACATATATATATATAGGTATATATACATATATCTAATATTTATATATTTGAGGCAAAAACGTAGAAAGGTGGCATATACGGAGGGGGGGAAAAAAGGTTGGTATATCAATATGGAATATTTAAGGAAAATTTGCTTACTCCGTCTGCCCAATTCCTTGAAAAGGATTTGTGGGACCATTTTTTCTTACTATTCACTCGCATGTATAAACATATTATTCAAGCACATCCCTTGGAATGAAAAGGAAACAAGAAAATAATGCCAAACGAAAGTTCATATGAAACTAGTGAATTTTATTTTTATTTTTATTTTTTGTTTCTAAGATAGTGGATTTTTTTAGTAACGGGTACAAGTCTCAAATGTATAAGTCTTGCACAAACTGTTCGTAAAAAAGTGTCTCGCCAAGAGAAAATAAGTTTTTCACACTTTTTGGTGGTGTGATCCACTTTTTTATAAAAGGCATGTGCGAGGCTAGTGCATTTGGTGCTTGTATATATCATTTCTCGGATTTTAATATCTAAACACTGCAGATGTCCATTTTTTCTAGTTGGTGTAAAATCTTCAATTTGATATAAAAGGACGGCGTAGGCTTGCAAATAGGGTTTTTCTAAAAGAAAAAACAAATGCAGTAAGGCATAAGCAACTGCATGATAAGACTGAACATACAGCGGTCGAAGAATAAGTTGGTTGAAACCACGTTATCATATTTTAAACCAATTATTAAGTACTGATAGATTATATGAAGAAAATATTATTTTTCAGAAATTTTATTGAAGGCATTATTTTCACAAAGGAAACATAATGAAAGCACCAAAAATGAATTATTTTGACAAACAGAGTTCACATACCAACAGCATTCTATACACCAGAAGTAATAATCAATTGCCTTCTTTTCTGTACATCACAAATTTCTAGTCATTTGATAGGCAAGTTTCTAATTAAATATTAGACCAGTTCAATAGCAATGAGCCTATTCTACCTAGCATCACATAGAACAAAGTGGTGTTCCCAGCTTAAATCCAGCCTCGCATTATTTCAGATTGGCCTGCTGAAGTTTAGTGTAACATATATTTCTCATATTCTTTGAAGGCTGACAATTCAACTTCCTGAGTGCATGAACAATATGCCACAAATGTGTGGTCATTTCAGAAGGAACCAGGATTAAAACAAGTTATTCTCGTGTGTTTGAATGCCTTCTGCTCACTCCTGTCTCCTAAAATGATCTGTGTGAGAAGACAAAAAGAATGAAACAAAGGTCAGATCATTCCTGTCAAGACTTGCAGTTATGCAGTTCTAAGTACAGTATCAGCCAGCAAGTTTCAAGTTAATTCTTCAGTTTTATATATTAAAAATAGGTTTAAAAAAGAAATGCTTGTTCCCATTCTGCCTCCAAGATCACAATTTGAAGTTGACAAGCAATTTGCATCCATGTGCTCAATCCCTTCTCAAAATATCGATTAAAAGATTGGAATCCTAATCAACAGACTCCATTATTTAGATCATCTGGTGGTATTTCATTTTAGCTGTGTGATCTCTCCTCTTTAGTGTGTGATAGTTCCTATTTGTTGTTCCAAGGATGGGTGGAAGAGTGATTTCAAACATAAAACGTAGCAATGTTAGACAAAGTACAAGACAACATTTAACACTAGTTCACCATGTGTTGAGTTGAATAAAGATGTAGAGAGAGTATTCATAATTCCAGATGATAGGTTGTACAATAGGAGGGAGGGAGTGGACAGAGATGACTCTGATGAGTTATGGTAGCAACAAGCTGCCCCAGAAATTCTCAGCATTTTCAGCTAATATCAGCAAACCATAAAATATCTAAACAACGTATATGTGCTTCTGAAGCCCTTCAGTTAAATATTTAGGTAAAAAGCACCTGGGTAGACTGTTGATGGGCCTAAAAGCGATAAAAAGTAGAATTTCCTCAAGTATGCCACTCATAACCATAAACACAGACAGGACAAGTTGTGAAGTTCACATACAAAATTTTAACAAAAGACAGAATAAGAATGAAGACGATTATGATGATCAAAATCAGAATAATGACAATGGCGATGAAAACAATAACAATGAAGAACTCATTCACAAATCAAAGACGAAATATACAATATAGCTGTATCTACTATCTACATACCTATAGTTGAAATTATTGACATCCTGCTGCATCAATGCAGTCTCCAAGAAAATTATTTATGAAGTTTCAGTAGAAACTACAAGCTTTTGAATTCGGTTTCTTCGTCAGGACTGGGTTCGTCACCAAGAGCGATAACCTTCACTGCAGACGTGCCTGACATAGAAACACAAAGTCGATCCATGGAAGACGTGCCTCAATGCTAAAAAGTAGAAACACAGTATTGGCTCATGATCCCTCCTTGCTGACACGTAGCCTCCTAAACAAGAATTACAAAACAGGATGTGTCAATATGAAAGTTTAAAACCACTCTCTACTATATTATAACTTTCAGGACATTACCAGTCTTGCACAAATGGGAGATTTTCAGATGAATTAGAGAGATATTGAGTTGTAGGTCAACTCACACTTTACTGTCAAGAAATAGAATCTGGGAAAGAAGGCAGCTGCACTTTTTGCATTTTCCAAGGAAGGTAGCTGCTCCACCGGATGGCAGCTCAATCTCATCCTGTGGAGCAGTGAAATGTAGAGAATCTGAAATCACCCCAACAGCAAAAGCGCTACTCTGCTGGGCTGACACCGCACTGAGACGAAAGTTAGAGGAACAAACTATGGGATTAGATACCTCAGTAGTACTAGTAGTAAACTAGAAGAGTACTTTCAGCTATACAACCATTTGGCATGATGAGGCAGCACCAGCAGTTAGAAAAACATCTCAGTAGATGATCTCCACAAAGACACTGAAAAGATAGTTAGATAGCTAATCTAGAAATCTCATTACTTCCCTCTCAAACTCATGCTCTTTCGCTTCTGGTTGAGTGCAATACGTCTTCCCATGGCAGAATTGTAGAACTTTCTCATATGCTCCGAGAGCCGGTGGATGGCACGGAGATCACCAATCACAGAAAGTTGCATCAAAAATGAATCAAACATCCGATATGGCAATTTCATTCCCTTGTTTACCACGTCTTCCAAAAGGGAACATGCATCTTCAACCTTGTTACAACGGAAAAGCCCATCAATCATCAAGCTATAAGTATCCATATCTTGTGCACAGCCTCTCTTATCCATCTCATGCCAAGTCTCAAACGCCCCATCAGTATCTGCCATCTCAAAAAACATTGAAATCAGCATATTATAGGTCTGCACACTAGGCACACAATCCATGTCAAGCATTCTTCCATAAAGCCTGAGTGCTTCATCACTCTTTTTATTGTCACAAAGGACTTTGAGAAAACAGTTGTAAGTAACGATATCTGGAGGGTAACCTTTATTTCCCATCTCTTCTAAGAACTTGTACGCTTCCTCAATCTTTCCAGCCAAACACATCCCCTCAATCAGTTCCTTGTATGTAGTAACATCAGGAAGGCAACCACTGTTTATCATATGCCCTAGAAGTTTAAAGCACTCCTCCATTCTATCATTCTGGACAAAAGCCACAATCATGATTGCATAAGTTTTAGCAGTAGGCGAAGACAGCGTGGAACCTTTCGTTCTCATGAAATCAAAGAGTTCAGCTGCTTCAGTCACCATCCCTGCTTTGCAAAAGGTATCAATGGCAGTATTGTACGTAAAATTATCAGGAGTATGACCCAATTCAATCATTTCTTCCAGTACTCTCATTCCTCTAGTTGGGTTTCTAACTCTACACCACCCAAAAAACAAGATGTTATAAGTGTTAGCATCAGGCTTAACCTTGTTCTTCACCTTCTTAAACATGGCTTCAGCATCCTCGACCAAACTGCACTTGCACAAAGCATCCAACAGCAAGTTAAAAGCATTGATCTCCGGCTGCGTCTTCACCCTTATCCTCTTCTTCTTGGCAAATTTATGCAAATAGGTCAGATGTTTTTCAGTGTAATCTCTCAAAATTTTCAACAGAACTTCAACGGGAACCGTGTTCTTGTCGCGCCTCTTCATGTAATCCAGTAAATCGCAAACAATTCGAAACTGCTTCACCTTGTATTTTGTATTAGACAGTATGTCAATCATATCATTATACGCCCGAGACTCGTGGGCATAGTTTTCTCGATGCCCCGCCCACGTAAAAAATCTAAACGCTATTTTCTCCTCGAACCGAAGCCTACGAAGAACCTCAACCACTAATTCATTCGTCAACTCTACATCAACTTGGTCAAGAGCCTTCTCCATATTCTTATACGCACTAGAGTTATCGATGACAGCATTGTACAACCTATCGACATCACTTTCCAAACATTTATCCTCTTTCTCAACATCGTCGACCCTAAGATCAAAACTTGGAACAATAGGGACAGCCTCTGAACAAAACCGCCGCGCGAACACCGCGAACCCCACAAGAGGATTCAAGGGAAACGACAGTTTGACAGACTCCGAACAAGGTGTTTGTAGAAATGACGTAGAGACAATAAAATCAGCTAAATGACATCCCGGTTCAACTAAGGGATTAACACTAAAGCTGCGGATTGAGAAAGAGTTTGAAGAGTTTCTGAATCCGATCGCAGATAAATGTTTACAGAACCTCCTCATCTCGAAAGCAACCGAGAGGGGCTTACAAAGATACGACCGTTTTGAGGTTTATAGTTACGGAGGAAGAGACGGAAATAGAGGGTATTTATTCGCAGGGACAAGGAAATGGGCCATGATGGTCGTGGAGATGTCTCTTTTACTGTTGACTTGCGGCCCATGGCAATTTTGAGAGAGGGAGGAAAGGGTTCCCGGTTTCATTCTTCAAATAAAAATAATGACACAGGATACAATTATTTTTCAACCAACTAATGTAGTAGTATCAATGCTTCTATGAATTGGTACTCCTATCTCTTTGAATTTGGAAATAATTTATGTAATTATATATTATGCAAATCCCGTACACTTTTTTTGAAAAAAGTAAGAAAATTTATGATCCACATAAAAAAAATCAACACTTTCATGGCAAATTATACTTTTCCAAAAAGAGTATGCCGGATTTGTACACTTTAAAATTGTATATAGCATTTCTATATTGAGGAACTCATTTTAATTGTTCTCTATTTGAAATAGAATTGTTAAAAAAGTTATTATGTTGTATATCTATTGTTAGTTTTTTACTTAATATCTTATCATGCTGTACGTGTAAAAATGGTTGTAAAGATTATAGGACATATCTAAGGACACGTCTGATTAATGGTAATGTTCAATGGTTTTTGTTTTCTTTTCAACTGCGTGCTGCTGTCTTTTTGGTTCTTTTTTTTTTAAGGTGGTTTTGTGTTGTACTGGAACAAAACATGTCGATGGAATTTAAAGCAGGCATTAATTTACTTGCCACCAACACCACTATGAATCAGATGAATGCACTTAATAATCTCTCAGATCTACAAATTTCACTATTCTGAAGAAAATGACCTCCCATTAATCTATATCAAACTCCATCAACCATCATTCCCATTTTTTTTTCCTAATCAAGCTTGCTTAGTATTATAAAAATTAAAGTCTTAATACAAATAAGGTTGAAGGTAGATCCTTTCTGCTATCAATATACAAAATGCATCTAGGAAGATTATTTAAGAGTATACAACCAAAAACTGAGTTGGTTGCAACCCATTTCATCACAGAGTGCGCAGATCAATTTTGAGATCGATGAATTTTGACTATTTTCCACTCCTTATGTTGCTGGAGGATTTGTTGAATATCATCAATGATTAGCGTGATTTCTAGTTTGGGGAAGAGTCCTTGCTTTCAATGGCTGTTATAATGGTTTGTGAATCACTCTTCAGGACTGCTTGGCTTTGTTGGAGCTATGTTGCCATTTGAGATGCCGAACGAGCTGTTGAAGCTTCTACAATCATAGGAATTGTGGTTTGGATTTTTGAGGTCCTTATCTAAGATATCTCCAATATTTCTTCGTTATGGTCTCTGCATACAGTTGAGATTGCTAAGAATGATTCTCTACTTTGGCATAAAAGGAGAAGCTCCATTGGTTGTGAAGGGAAGGTTTCCATGCTTCCATTTGATTTTTTTTGTTTTTCTTCCCACTCATGTCTATAGGCTTGATAAATCTAGTTTAGCTCGTCTTTTGCTATCCTAAGAGAGAAATTTGTGTAATTGTGGACTATATCATTCTTTTATCTCCAATTGAAATCCATAATGATGACTGCAAATAGTTGAAAGGGATGTTTTTCTGAGTCGTTTAGTCCCAATTCCTTATCTGGATTTAGAATCATTTGTATCCAGTCTGACATAGAATGTATCAGCAATGTATCGAGATTTAGTGGCCAAGAGCTTTGTTGCCATAAGATCCAATTAATGGGGCATTCTATGAAGAGGTGGAGCAAAGTTTCTTCCACTTCATTACACAATGGACAATATTCTAAGTGGATCTGAGGAATGACAGTGCTCAATCTTTTTTCTAGTAGTGAGAATATTTCATGAATTTTTAAATGCCAGAGAGGTTTAAAAATAGATATCAGGAAGCTTTGTTGAGTCATTCAGGGGTTACTTCTTGCTATGTTCTAAGTTGTTTTCACTGAAAATTTGTCATTGTGATTAGGAAACCAGATTAGTTTGTCCTATCTCAGATTGTTTATTGGAAGAGGTATTTTTTGGAATTCTGCAATGCTTTCTTGGTCAAAAAATTTTTGCATTTTTGTGAGATCCCAAGATCGAGGGCTTTCAATGATCATGTCGGAGACTTTCAGTAAAGGGTGAACCTGGTTCATAAATTGAATTGGCTTCGGTATGAAAGTTTTCATTGTAGGAATCAATAGTTTCGACCAAGCATTAACCGGAAAACCATTGTTTATTCGGTAGCATCTTCCTTTTACAAGTAGATCTCTTGTTTTGAGAATTCCTTTCCATAGCTATGAATTTGACGGTTTTGGAGTTACGTTCTAAAAGCTAGTGGTTTTGAGAAATTTTGCAGAAAGAATAGAATGCTATAAACCAAGATTTTCTTTGCTCATTTCCCAACCAGCCTTCGCTAGGAGTGCAAGATTCAGATTTCCTATCAGTCTAAGGCCGAGTCCCCCATATTGTTTTGGTTGACATATGGATTTCCATGACTTTAGAGTCAGATTATTTTTTGTCTTTTGAAAAGCCCCACTAGAAATTTTTGAAGCTGGAATCTAGAGTCTTGCATACTGATTTCCGCAACTGAAAGGAAGACATATAATAAGTTGGAATGGTACTGGAAACTATTTTGATTAACATGGTTCTTCTTGTTTGTGATAACAACTTTGACTTACATCCCTCTAATTTTTTCTGTACTCTTTCTAGAAATTCTTTGTATTTCTCTGTTTTGTTCCTGTTCAAAAAAGTTCGAAGGTCTAGATATTTCATTCTCGAGGTTGAGGGTTTGTATGATAGTAACTGAGAGATTATGGCTTTGATTGCTGCATTAGTGTTTCTCGTGATGAAGATGGAGGACTTATTGTTGTTGGTTCTTTGTCCCTACTGTAGTTGGTACTTCTCTAGACTTTCAAAAATTGCTTGAGTAGTTCTTTCACTAGATTTTCCAAATATGATAGTATCATTCACAAAAAGGAGGTGTGATATTGGTGGACTGTGCCTGCTGAATCAAATACCTTCTCGTATTAAAATTCTTGATAGTGCCTCTATGATCATTTAGGAGAGGAAATGTGAGATCAGATCCCCTTGTCTGAGTCCCCTTTGCGCTTTAAAGAATTTCTGGGTGAACCATTTATGAGAATTGAGAAGGTTGCCATTGTAACGCATTCTTTGATTAGATTAATCTACTTTTGGCTATATCTCAATACTTGCATCACCATAAATAGAAAATCTCACTCAACAAAATCGAAAGCTTTTTCCATATCGAGCTTTATAGCCATTAAGCCTCTTTTTCCTTTTTTTTTTCTTGAGATGATGAAACAGTTCATGGCTATCATCGTGTTCTCTTTTATGTTACAACCTAGAACAAATGTCGTTTGAAGAGGAGAGATAATTTTGGTCAGTGTGGATTTAAAACGATTAGCCAATATTTTGGAGATGATTTTAGAGATGACATTCGTCAAACCGATGGGGCGATAATGGTTCAAGGCACTTGGGTTCGGGCTTTTTGGATGAGGGCTATGTTTGTGCGGTTCATTTGTCTCAAAAGTTTCCCATTTCGGAAAAAATTTTGCACTGCTTCAATGACATATTTTTTTTATGATACTCCATTAATGTTTATAGAACAGAGTTGCCATACCATCCGGGCACCACGCTTTATGGTTTGGGATTTGGTTTACAGCACTAAAGATTTCTTCTTCACTTGGCTAAGCACTAAGCAACTCATTATCTTGGTCTGAAACCTGTCTTTCGAATAAGTTTTCTAATTGCTCCGGGACTTGTGGGTTTGTGGAAATGCAAACAGATCGAAAATAATTGATGAAAGAAGATTCATTAATAATTTGGTCCATTATCTAATTATTTGATGGAGTCTATCGCATTGCTTCTTCTTCGAATTGTTGCTAATAGATGAAAAAAATTGGTGTTGAGATCCGAGGATATCAGCCATGACATTCTTGATTTTGGCTCCATAAAGTTTCCTCATTCTTCATTTGTTTTTGGAGTTTGAATTGAAGATACTTCTCTCTTTCTTGGTTTTGAAGAGTTGCAGGACTACTATGTACTTCAAGTAATTCACATTCTATATTTTGGATATTAGCCTGAATTTTTCTTAGGTGAGCACTACTCCATAATTTGAGGGCTTCCTTTGTGGACTTTATTTTTTGCACAATATGTAGGTCATTGTGCCCTTGTACTACTTGTTCCAAGCTTCTTTAATTATGATTTGGTTGAGTGGTTCATGAATCTAGAACTCTTCAAATTTGAAGAACGATGCTTTTTGCTAAATTGTTGTTATGTGTAGCAGAAGTGGGTGGTGATCTGAGGCCGAAGATGCCAGGTGATGCAATGCTGCATCCGAAAAAAGTAGTCACCACTTTTGGTTTGCAATTGCGCAGTCCATTCTTTCTGTTATGAGAGCATTTTCATGTCTATTATTTGACCATGTGAAGGTCGGACCTGTGAAACCAATATCAATAAGTCCATGATATTCCATTAGTGATTTGAGTCCTCCAGTTGATGTTGAAGGGACAAAACATCTGCCATATTTTTTTGATTGATTGAGGAGATCATTGAAAACTCCTATACGAATCCAAGGTCCTAGAAATGCTTGATGCATTGAATCCAAATGGTTTTAGAAGCTTGCTTTAAGTTGCCATTGAGCAAGTGAATATACATATGCAATCAGCTAAGGATGATATGGAGGATCTAAGTAGATTAAAGTTGAAACTGCTTTGGTATTAATATAAACAGGTTCTATTTCTACACCCGAACGCCACAAAAGTAGTAGGCCCATTTTTTCCTAAAGCTAGATAACTAACAAAATGATGGAAATCTAAGCTATTTACAATGGATAAGGTGTGTTCACTCGCAGCATGGTTTTCGACAAAAAGATAATGCCCGAGTTATATTTCCTAATATTAGCCCTTAAATTTCTAATTACTTTGGGTCAGACTAAGCCCCTGCAATTCCATGACATTGTCTTCATTCAGTTGGGGCAGGCCTGTGCAAAAAATTTCATGAGCCCAACCCTCCTGATAGACCCAATCCAACCCACACGATAAATGCGAGTTGGACATCATCCAACCCGTTCTCTATCGGATGAATCCAACCCGCTATCTATCGGATGAAATCGTAACTCATGCCCCTTCGACTCTTTCAGTCTTTCTCCAACAAAAGAAAAAACATAGCTCTCTCTCTCTCTCTCTCTCTCTCTCTCTCTCTCTCTCTCGACCTTCTTCTCAACCCTTTTCTCTCTTCTCTCTTCCCAGCAACTTCAATTAGTCAATTTTCTCTGGATTCAAAGACTCAACTTCGACTCGATTTGCTGAGGTATGTTGGAAGTCACTTGATTCCTAACCCTTTTCCTGTTTCATATTTTACTTCACTTGTGTTTGTAAGTCTCTCTTTCACATTTGTTTGCTAATTGTGTATGCCATTTAAAATTTCTTCCTGATTTCTTATTTTCCCATGTCATTACTTATTGGGTGCACTTCTTTGGCAAGGATCTTTTCAAATGTTTGGTTGTTGGCTGGAACTGGCTGCTGTGAGTGGTTGGGAAGCATACAGTGGTTGGTTGTTGTTTGAGATTGGTAGTGCAAACACTGATAGCATAAGGTGGTTGATTGCAGGTCATTTCTTTTCCTATTTCGTTTTATTTTGATGTGAAACTTGCCTGCCTACCTTGTTAGAAATGGAGCTTATTATTTGAGTTTGCTATTGAATTATAAATAGTTACTAGGTTAACCTTCTGGTTATTGGCAATGAACTGTTGCAACTTTTTAGTTTATCTTTTTGTTGGCTTTCATGAGTAAGGATATAGTAGGAACATTTTGAATGCTACACCCCTATATAATTTACCTTCAGATAATATGGAATTGGTAAACTATGTATTTGCACATAGAAAACGAAATGGTTTAATCGTATTTCTTGCAATGTTGATCCTGGTGGCCATGGTTTTAGAATAAGGAGATGACCTTTGAAGTTCCATGATGCTTGGTTAAGCACTTTGTGTTTGTCCTATGGAGAATGGAACATGAATAAGAACAAGTTGGCCTCCAAGTCTTTCAATGAGAAATTTTTGTATAAAGTTCCAGGCAGCCTTTGTAATACCCAGGGCCCAAGCCCACAAACCAGGCCCAGGCCAATAAGGAACCCAACAAAGGAGACCACACGATGTCGTTTTCTGGTAAGCTCCTTCCCCTTTGATCTTTTCTTCCTCCCCGACCTCGTTTTTCCCCTGCATTTTTGCAGTTGGTTTCCACTTCCTTCTTCTCCTCCACACACATTCAAGCAGTTCTTTTCCCCAAGCTTTTCGCTTTCCCCGATTCCCACTCTCCCTTCTGTTAACCCTCTTGATTTTCTTCCCCATATTTTCAGCAAATTAACTCCCCTCAACTCAGTTTCATATAGATTCCACACTCAGTCCATAACTACTCTCCCTCTCTCGTGTTGTGCTCATCTCCCTACGGGACGTTCTCAGTTGGCTTTCCTCATCTCGCACCATTGCTGGGCTCAAGATTTGCAGTTGATGTTGCCCATTACCGAGCTCCACGACAGTAGGCGTTACCTCTCTCTTTCTCTCTCTGTGTACATGCCTTCACCGAGAGTTATAGGTTTAATTCTTTTTTTTTTTTTGAAATTTTATATTATTTTATATAAACTATGTAGTTGTGTACCACCACCATTATTCAAGGGTTTTTTTCATTGCCAGCAAACCCGCTTGCCGGACTTTTGGTTGAACGACGGCAAGCTCTCTCTCTCTCTCTCTCTCTCTCTCTCTCTCTCTCCCCTAACCAGATCCCAATCCCTGCCCGAGATGTAACATGGTTTATGGCTGGACATTCTTATATCACAGAACGTCTCCAACGCCTTAGACGATGTTGATCCGCTCTCTAACTCCACGTGCCACACACACAAGAATAGGTAAAATTTTCATAATAGTAGGCTCATTTTTGTTTGCATCGTTATGAGCGTGATATAAATAATGTTGGAATTTAAATAAAGTTTAACTGATAAAATCCATAAATGGTGTTGTTACTTAATGGGTTGCTGTTGGAAGTCAAAAGTAAGGGATTTGTGGAGTTGTCTAGTAGAGAAAACTTGATGTGTGCTGTTGTATGGTTGAGTAGTTGGCTGATGGGGTGAGTGGTGGATGAATTAGTATGTTATGTGACTTGTTGAATTGATAAGTGTTTATTGGGGTGATGAGTATGATTGGTTGGATTGAGTAATGTGGCTGTCCAGTTTTGCTTTATGTTTGTTGTTGGGTTGATGAATATAATTATTTAGATTGTTTTTTTTTTTTCTTCACAAGTTAAAACATAGCATAGATAAACTACGCGGTTACAAGGATACAAGATTCAGTGGGGTGGGAATCCCCGACAATCTTCCCAAAATAAACAAAAAGCAACACCAAAATTAAAAGAAAATAAAAGAAACAGGGGTAAGTCAAAAGCTTGACTCCAACCCAATCCCACAAGGGGATGCCGCTCAAAAGCGGTTTTAACATAGTCTGATAAACAAACTATAAACTTACAACTAAACGTCGTAGTCGAGAGGGGTGCGCTGCATTTTGTTGCTCTGGTCCAACTGGAGGAGACTATCATGACCATATCATCTTGATCACTGGTTAGGAAAAATAGGAACATAAGGGAATAGCAACTAGAAGACCCGATACACCGGAAAAAGACTGCCACCGACAGTAGTGACGCGCGCCGCACTGAGAAAGAAAGGAGTAGGTGGATTCGAAAGATCCAAGGCCGCTGGCCATTGTGGTGCCACGCGTGGCAGCTGGAAACCCATTCTAAAGTGGAGGCGCGTGAGGCCTACGCGCACTGTAAGCCGCGCATGAGCCCTACGAGCCCTACACACTATTACGTGGTTGTTTGGGTTATATAATGACTATTGGAGTTTACAATGAATTACTTTGGATTTTATTTTGCTTTTCGGTTGATGTGAGCTATGGGATATATGATATTTGTTGTTGTCCATATTGGAGGGATCCTTTGTTTGTGATAACCCTCTTGGCGTAAGATTTGACGTGTTGGAAGCATCGGTGGATTATATTGGACATAGAGTTGGATATGATGGTTGTTTGGGGTTGAGTTAAGTGGTTGTAAAGTTTGCATTATAACTAATGTTGGGATGTTTCTGTTGGGCCGTTTATAAATTGAACTGCTTATAGGCTTCTTCTATTCCATCCTTAGGATGGTGGAATTTTGTTAATTAAGTTTATGTTAATATGGATTATTAACACGTTAGTGAATAAATTTTTGTTTAGGTTGTGACATTGATAGAGCTCAAGTCCAAAGCTTAAGTAACTCTCTGCAGAAGTTAGGTAAGCGGGGTTACTATGCTAGATTTTGTATAAAAAGAAAATGAACTGAGCTTGATTTTATAAAAAATAAAAGAAAAATATGCATGTTATGTTTTGAAAAGAAATGTGAAAATAACATCAGTTATGTGTTCTACATTACCCATGAAATCGGTATAAAAGAAAGTATTTTCTAACATAACTAGTATAGACATAAGTAATATTTTGACATTTTGTTTTTGAAATGTGTAAAAGAGCGAATATTAAATCTGGAAATTTTGAAATGTTATATGAAGATATTTTGAATCCGTTTTTTATTATATGAAAATGATATGAATACGTTTAGCACTCTGTTTGATATAATATGCATCTGAAAAACTTTCTGATTCTGTATTTTATTTTGTTTGTTGTTATGATACAATGACTCTAATTTTGTTATATGGTTGGTACCAAAATCGATATATGATACGAGTGCACCCAAAAAAAAAAAAGGAGGAAAGAAGGAAGAAGTAATCTCCTGCCCTTCAGAGTGGAATTAACCATCATTTCTATTTAAATGAATAAAACTCATTCAAAGAATCAAAATAAAGTAAGAGGAGATGGCAAGTAAAATGATTCAAGAAGTGTTCAAGCAATAAGATTAATTGCAAACTCAACATCTGAGTTTTCACGTTTTTGCAATTCGAGATCTCTATCAATCTCTTATTAGAAAACAATTAGATAGTGATATGTCAATAGAAAAAATTTGGTTATAAAAAGTGACATGTCAATAGAAAAAATTTGGTTATAAGCAGATTTGAGCACCAATAAGCATACCAATGCTTAGGTGGAAAGGTAAATTTTAATGAAACAGTATAGATTAGAAAATAAACATTTGACAAAATAGTCTACATCAATATTAGTGCACAGATTAATATGTGAATCAGCTTGTATATAGAAGAGCTCATGTCAATAAGACATGAGCCACGTGGCAACCTCTCCGATTAGTTTTCTAACGAGAGAATTGACAAAAGTCTCGAATTACAAAAACATGAAAAATCTTAGTATTAATAATAATCTTGCGAAAATTAAAAACTAAGCTCTCAAATTGTAAAAATATAAAAATCAGGTAATGAGTTTGCAAGTAAATATTAAAGAGGTGTGATTGATTCCCACTCTTAAGCCCCTACAAGCAGCTCTTAACAAATCCAAATCCAAAACTCCTTTTTTGGGCCGTACTAGTCTCTATACTTTAGCCGTACGAAAGATTTTAAATATGAAAACCACATATAACAGAACCATCAAACAAACCCAAATAACATATAACTTAACAAAAAGCAAATGTGATTAACATATAGAAAGTCTCAGAGCTGCCAGCAAAAGGATAGAGCTTCGGTTTTACTAGCAAGCCCCAGCTCTCTTGGCCGCCACAACTCGCTTCCAGTGGGCGAGTACCTCCTCAGCGTGCTGTTTCTGCTCAACAGTAGCCGTGATGTGAGCAGCTTTGGTGGATTCACGGCTGGGAAGGGTGTCCAACTCCTTCACAACTTTATCAATGTCTGCAACAAGTCTCTCGGCCAGGCTCCTGCTGAAATCCTCCCTAACCACTATGCGAAGGACGGCGATGTGTTGGGCATCAGGTGCCATTGTGTAGGCTGGAACTATCCACCCGAACCTTCTCAAGCTATCTGATATCTCAAACACTGTGTGTTTGCTGCTATCTTTCAGGGAGAAGGCTACCAGGGGAACTCCAACATCCTTGGAAACAATGTCAAATCTCCCCATTTTCTCTATTCCTTCTTTCAGCACTCTGGCATTAGCCATGCAGTTTTCCATGATGTTCTTGTAACCCTTTTATAGATAACATCAACACAAAAAAATAAATAAAATTACAGAATGAAACATAGAATCTTATTATATTGAACAATGTTCTCTTGGGACTTCTAAATGTAAGATAATTGATTCAGAATGAAAGACAGTTACCTCGAAGCCCAGCCGTATAAGCTGGTAATATTGAGCAATTATTTGACTAGAACCTGCCAGAATTGAAAGTGTTAGAAAAATAAATGAACACAAAAAAAAAGGCCAAATCAACCAATCCTTTTCAATGCAACAATTTATTTGTTGATTTCAAATGAGAAATTTTAGTCACTAAAATTATATGATTGATGAGAAAATGTGCCAAGTTCAAGTCCTGTCGTGAACACATCTGGTGGCATGAGATGAACATTTTAGATATAAGGCTAAAAACCCATATAAGCAAGTGGTTTGATCTGATTACTACTTCTATAAAGCTATTAAAATGTTGGTAGATATAACTCAGCACCAGAGTTGAAGCCGGACACAAGCTAGAAGAGTACATTTTATCATAACAAAGAATTGAGACTGCTTCCACTTTTAAGCCGGTGTAGAAGACACGTCCAGCTCCATGCCGACATGATAAAATTTGATTTGTAAGATAATGAAGTCTTACACTTCGGCTTTTTGTATGCATGTGTCCTAATGTTATTACCTTTGGAGAAGTTGAGGGTGAATGTGGGTTGATCAGAACCAAGATAGTTGATGTGAAAGATAAGGTCATCTGGCAAATCTTCTTTGGTTCTCCAAACAACCCAGCCAACACCAGGGTAGACAAGCCCATACTTGTGACCACTGACATTTATGCTCTTCACTAAAGGCAACCGGAAGTCCCACTCCAGATCAGGATAAAGGAATGGTGCTATGAACCCTCCACTGGCAGCATCAACGTGAATTGGGGTGTCCCACCCTGTCATCTTGTTCTTTTTTGTAAGGAACTCGTGAAGGAGCTTCACATTCTCAAACTCCCCAGTTAAGGTTGATCCCAGAATTGCTGCAACACAGATGGTGTTCTCATCCACCATCTCAACTGCTTTCACTGGATCCATCACGTAATATCCCTCTGAAAGTTTTACCTCCTTCAGCTCAACCTCAAAGTACCTAGCAAACTTCTCCCAGCAAACCTGTGAAGCACATATATTTAGCTCAGTTTAGTTAGTCCTGAACTAAAAACCTCTTTCTCGTGTTGCGACCCATTTAGATTATGAATTAAATAATTAAATTCATCTATTTCTATCCGTTATTTAAAATGATATCAGAGCGTATATCTACGTTCCAACTCTGATTCTACCTAAATTAATACCGATTAATCACAGACCCACCTGCACATTAGCACCAGTGACTATGTTGGGATTATCATATGGCTTGCCCTCTGATTTTCTCTTGGCCTGCCACTTTCTTTTAAAAGCTAGACCAGCCAGCATGATCGCCTCTGATGACCCCACGGTACCCACGCCCACAGCAGTTTCAGTTTCCCCAACAGGAGCATTGAATAGGTGGGCTATCATATTCACGCACCGGTTCTGCAGATTTGAGTTCTACTCATCAATCTCTTTGTAGTTAACCAAGAACAAAAAAGACTTAAAAAATGTCAACATTTTCACATCTACCTTCATAAACATTTAATATTTGATTCTTTACTGATGTACTGGAAATGCTAATTTAAGAATTCATAGGTTACATTATTTAAGAGAAAATCATGTGAAGTACAGGGAGCTAAGTGCAACACAGTTCCCACAAAAGCCATGTGCCATTTACACCGGTCCAGGTCCATGATCCAAAAACCAAAACAAATAAAAAGCACCCACAAAGGAAAAGAAAATAATACAGATCTTGATCTGTGCTTATCACTCTTAAGAGCATCCGCATCAGTCATGTAGGCATCCTATTCTTGTATGCCATTTTTGACTAATTTCAGGCCTTTTAGCCTGCATTGGAAGAGGCAAAGATAAATGAAAATGGCTTTCATCTAAGTTAATAGCCAAGTTTGTATGGAGTACAGCTTGTAGAATGGGCAATTTATTAAAAAAATATTATTTTCTCTCTCCATCAAAAGATCTGAATGAAGGCTGAAGCCTTGGCAATTAATTAATAAATTTGCGTGAATAAATACGATAAATCAGATCTATTTTACTGCTATTTTATTGTAAGAGAAATATTTGTATTATATCAAGTTAAGTGAGTTTTGCATATATTTCTTGCGTGGAAGCGATGGAGGGGAGAGGGTTGACCTGGAGCTCGGTGGTAACAGGGTACTCGTCCATGTCAACGTAGTTCTTGTTGATGGAGGCCATCATGAGCTTCTCACACTCAGGCTCCATCCAAGTGGTCACAAAAGACGCCAAGTTCAGCCTCGGCGTCCCGTCCAGCATAAGCTCGTCGTTTATTATCTGATACGCCGCTTCTTTTGGTATCGACTTCTCCGGCATCTTGAACCTTCAACCATAAAAATATAAATATAAATTACCAAAAACATCAGCACAACTTACCATCTTCGTTTTCTCCCGTAAATTCCCGAGAAACAAACAGAGAGGAGATGAAAAGCCAAAAGCAACTTACTTAGGAACGGGCGCTGCTGCATATCTAGAAGCAAATGTATACTGCAACAGCTCTCCGGCCCGGGGGTCCGGGATCGTCGTTGTAATCACCATTTCTTTCCCTTTTTCTTTTCTTCTCGCTCCCAAAGAGACACGGGTTTCTTCAGAGAACAACGTACGACAGAGAGATCAGAATTGCTGAGGGGATCTTGGCTTCTGGTTTGGCTTTGGCCTTTTTATTGTAGTCGATGGCTAAAGAGAGAAGAAGACACTGTTTTCTTTTCTTTCTTTCGAAGTTTGTTTGGGCTATCTCCGGGAGTGGGGTCACGCAGTACAAAGATAAGGTAGTCTCTTGTACCGCACTCTCACCCGAATAATTCTCGAGCTGGCAGATTAGCCATCATTGTTACTCACTTCCTTTTTGAATAGCGAAAAAATAAATACGGTGTGTAATATCGGATGATAAATTGGAAGATGTCCTTACAGTTTTATTTAACCTCGTTTAGATGTTGAGTTCAATTCAACTTTTTAAATTTAATTTTTTATAAATTGTAATGAATTGAATAATAAAAATAATTATGTGAAGTTTATTTAAACTAAATTTAAAATGTATTTAAATATTAAGATAATTTTAATATTTTTTATAAAAAATTAAAAAAAAATTATGAGTCTCACGTATAAATATATGTTAAGTTAAAAGAAATTGTAGATCCCATATATAAGAAGATTTTTAGTTGAAATAAGTTTAGTAATTTGAGAGTTAGGTGTTTAGATGTTAGATTTAGTTTAAAATTAGACTGAGTTCAGCTTAATCTAGCAACTAAACACATTTTTACTTACAAAATTTTTTTGGTTAGTATTCTTTTGAAATTCAAATTTTAAATTTTATGATTTTTAACGTATCAATAACTGACATGTAGATAAGTTAATTTTTTATAAGTTTTTCTTAACTACATTTGACATTTTTCGTAATAAATTTTTTGATATGTTAGTTACATATGCAAAGATATCTTAGGTTTGAGAAACTTTAATTGAAACCCGACTTAATATATTTAATAAAATATTTATATTATATAATTTAATTTTAAAAAAATTTAAATTTAAATATTATTAATCAAATCTTACTATTTAAGTGATGTAGATGGTGTACTTTACATAGCAGCTTGAAAATATAATAAATCTTTTATGAAAAATAAATTTATAAAGTAATTTTTTTTATGCGATAATTTTTATATAATTTATATAATAAAATCCATATAACTTAATACATCATATTAATTTATATCAGTTTACAAGTTTATTTTTATAATGAGAAATAATATTTATAGTAATAGGGTATGCAAATCTCACAAAAAAATAGATAAATTTAAAACTCACGAATTTTTTTTTTTTAATGATGAATCTCACTTTTTTTAAAAAAGAATAGGCAGAGATTATATATTATATAACTGTGTCTAGTATTACTTTTTCATAATATTTTTTCATTGACCAAACAATATTTTATAAATTATTATTTCTAATTTAAAATTTACGTAAAATAAAATCTTAATTTAAATAAGATGAGATGATATAAGAATTTTGTATCTCATTCCATGCCCCGAACATATCCTTAAAACTTTAGAACATTCTAATCATGTCATAGTTACTATTCACAATCCACATTATTCTATATATTTGCTTTTTTACTTTATGTTTTAGAGTTGGAATAAAAACTTTAGAACATTCTAGTCATGTCATAGTTACTATTATATAATGTGAGCCATTTGGATATTAATCATCATGTGGCATTAAATTGCATTTTAGTAACGATCAATGTCATGGACTTTTCGATCTACTCAGCAATTACTCCATGGTTTTTTTTACTTTTGAGTTTGTGGATTGCGAACTCTCGTCCTTTTTCTCATCTCATTTAATTTCAATAGTTGAATGTGTCGGAAAATTGGTTGGGTTTGTGAATTCTTTTGTAGAGTATGAACATTTTTCTATTTTAGTTTGGTAGATGGAATTAATTGCTTCTTTTTTTTTTTTCCTTTTAGATTGGTTTGGATTTATTTTTATGAATCATGAAATGTAAAACGTGTTAAGTAGCTTTTCATAATCTATATAACAATTCTTAATCGTAGAAATCAAATTAGATTTTTAAACTTTAGCTTGAACTATAAAATAATAATAATAATAGAACACAAGAACATTATTATAAATAAAATCTAATGATTACTATAACTTAGGATAATGAGAAGATGTTGATAATTTAATTCAAAAATACTATTTTGATATTTTTACATGAGCATGACTTACATAATGCATGTCAATGTGATTATTTGCAAGGTACTTGTCCATTCCCAGGTACATTTATCTCCATAATGGTTATCTTTTTCTATTTATTTCTTTTAATATGTTTCACTTAATCTACTAATTTAATATGTCCAAGATATGGAAAATGATATACATACAATTATTTTCACAATTTTTTATACAATTATGTTTTAAATTATGAGTATTTTTATAACATAACATATATTTATATAAACATCCTCAGTTTAAAATATAGTTGTATGTATATTATTACTCATATCCAAAATGAACTGGATTTGTAAGAATATTTTCCCTCTACAAAGATAGACTTTTCCATGACAATGGCATGTATTAGATGTGTAGATATATATAAAAAAATAATAATACTAAAATACAAATTTTATGCATGCAATCAACAACCAACATTAGACAAATGAAATATATATAAGAGAGATGTGTTTCAGAATAAGATATAATATTATGAGTAATATTGTTATACTGTCTCATTTTGTCATTTTATTTTAACTGTTCATATATTTAATTTTTTTTATTTACTAATTAAAAAAGTGAATATTAGTATCATGGTATCTTTTTATATTTATTTAAAAAACTTAAAAATATTAAAAAATATATGAATAAAAGAATAAAAAAAAATTGAAACGGTTAATTTTGCCCACCACCCAAGCAAGACTCTATTATTAATATATTGGGACCCAAATATAAAGTTCCCATGAGTCATGATAATTAATAATGAAAAAGGAAATCTGAATGGGCCAATCTTGTATGCTTCCACAGTTCTCCACGTCTTCTTTTGTCCTTCTGACGAGATCTCGACACCTGCCCGGACAGATTCTTATGTGTAGTTTTCAATATTCATAAATAACTAGCACCAATCTAGGAAGAGTACTGTTATAATTATAAAAAAATGATATAAAATTAATTTTATAAATTAACGTGATTTTATTTAATTTATTAAATTTATTTTATAATATAAATAATTTTATAATTTAATAAATTATTTTAAATTATATCAATTTATAAGATTAATTTTTTATAATTCTTTATAATTAAAGTATTCCAACCAATGCAACCATTGTTTTCAACTAAAGTAATGTTAGAAAAAAGTTTCAAATGAATGAGCCTCATGCAAAGTTTTCTTAAAAAAATATCTTAACAATAAAAAGTTAGTTTTTCACTTTTTTTTCTTTTTTACAAACAACTGACACGAAATTTATACACAAAATTATAACAACTAGATAAATAAGTTTATTCAAATTGAGACATAAAATGTGGATATTTCTAACATGATTATTAATTATTTTTTAAATTATCCACAAAAGATAAAAACATTAAGGCACCATAGATGCTCCGTGTAGCATTGGATGCTCTTGAGGTTTGAAATTATTCAAGATAATCGAGCATTTGCAAATAGTAATATCGCAATTATCACAACTTAAGTTGTAAATTATTGTTGTCATGTTAGCCTCTTTATACCAATAAAATATAAAAGAAAATAAATTATTTATAAGATTATTTTTTTTCAAAAACCAATTTATAGTTTATATGAAAACCTAAATTCTAATTTATATATCAAATATATTTTTTTTTTGAATTTTCTTTTTAACGAGAAAATTCAATAATAAACTATTTATTTATAAACGAGTAAGAGCATTAGTATTGGTCTATGCATATGTATATGTAAAATTACCTCTTTTGCATATCTACTTTACCATTCAAGCAAAATTTTCACATTGGCTTATACATATTTGAGACAAAATAATAATAAAATATTATTATTTTATTATTATTAATTTTTTGCTAAAATCAATTTTTTTATATATTTTTTGCAATTAGCATTTACTACGTACATTTGACATTAATAATACAAATGTAATAATAAAAAATATAATTTTTTTATATATTATATTAAAAATATAATAAAATGAAAAAATATATATAATATATTATAATAATAAAATAAATGTGCAAGTGAAAATTTGTTGTGTTGTTGAAGGAGAGAGAAAATGAAAAGATTGTGAGAGAGAGAGTGAGAGGAGAAATAAATAATTATTAAAATATGATTTGTAGGGTGAATAATAGTTATTCAAATTTGGATAAGTACTATTTATAGATAACTAAATATTTAGATATGCGTAAGTTAATATAAAAAATTTTTAGGGCTATATTATACAAATCTGACTTTACATATGCATAACATAGATCAATACTAATGCTCAAGGAAATATTAAGGAAACATGCGACATAGGCAATTCTTTTTTATATGAATATATTTTAAAATACAATTATATAAAAAATTATTAAAAAAATATATATGTACGTCATTTTCTTTTATAAACTCACCGGCCGACATAGAAATAATTAAAATTTTAGATTTAATAATAAGTCACGTCAATGCTATTGAATAGGTGAGAGAAGATGGCTACAGGCCCCCACGCTTTGATTGCTACGCGGCTTCCAACCGTACTGATATTTAGGGAGAGAGAGAAATGGCCACAACGGCAATATTAGTGGTAGGAGTAACGAATAACGATAATGGTATAATCTTTTTATAGTTTTTTTAAATAATTATATTTTCAATCAAAAATATTTTTTATATAATGATATTATTTTTATAAATTATTCTATACAAATATTTTTTTATTTATAATATAATTGTGTAAAAATAATAAAAAGAATTATATGTATACTATTATTATATGAGTGCTGCTATATATAGTTTAAAGTTATACAAGTCATACACGTTATTTTAAAAAAATAAAATTAATTATTAAAAAGATAATTCCTTTTTTCGTTTTAAATTTATTAACTCATCATTTTCTCACCATCTTTTGATTTATCATTAAATGATAAAATCACAAATAAAACATAATAAATATTTAATACTACATTATAAAATAATAATAATAAAATAATAAAAAAACTACTCTTTTAAAATAGAATTTTATTACTCATTATCTTCATACATCACACATTATATTTATATTTATTATTTATTATTTATTTTATTTTATTTTTTAAAAACTAATTGAATTATTATATTTATTATCTATATATCATATATTTAGTAAGAGAAAAAAAATTAAAAAATTAAAAAACTATGTATAATATATAAAGTAAAGATGATGAATAAATTTTCTTTATAAAAAAAATAAACAAAATTTAAACATTCTAAAACTCAAATGAAGAAATGCTGCTCTCGTCTGAATGGTGGGCTTTGAGTTTGAAATTTGAATGGCAGATGGTGGTGTCGATAATGTAATGGTGTCAAACCAACCTGTCTCCTCTTTAAGAAATCGGCCCCTTCAATCATCTCACTTTCTTTGGCCTATTCAAAAGGACGAGAGACGAGAGTTCTCTGTCACATATGGTGACAATGTTGTCGGCACAGTTAAAATAGTTTTGCCCCGACGTGGAGGTGATTTTGAATGATTGGATGGTATTATAAGTTGGAAAATAATTTATAAATAATATGTTATACAATCATATTTTAGATGAAAGATATTTTTATAAAACGCTTTATAAAAATAATATCATTTTATAAAAATATTCTCATTTTATAATATTATTATGCATTATATTGTATAATATGTTGTGTATATATCATTACTTTTATAAGTATCGTTGAAATATATTTGATTGTAAATAAGTTAAATATATATTTGAATGAGAAAACCTGGGCAACGACCCATCTGAGTATCTCAGAAAATCATCCCACCAATCAGAATGTGACACATCGATTTCTTACCATCATTACCATGCATTCCATTACACCTGGATAACCCATCCAATTCCTTTTTTTTCCTCTTCCTTCTCTTCTTCGTATTCGAACCCACCACTCGACAACACCCACTCCATCCGAACCCAAACGCGACGGCACCCACTCCATTCCAATCGGAATTCAATGGCACCCCATTCATCCCCGACGGTAGAAAACCAGCACAACTGCCTCTAGACACAGCCCTGACATCGCATTCAAAGATTTTCAAAAAATTGATAAAATGTTTATATTTCAAAATTTTCGGTCTTAACAGAACTTGTATTGGACTTGTATTGGAGTTAGATCTCATTTCGAAGTGATTGTAATCCAGGCTATGGAAATTATCTTGCCATATGGATTGATAACTCATCTATTCCATGAATACCAACTGTTTGTAAAAACATCTCAAAGGCCCTTCAGCCACTGCACATTATCTATCATACTTGCATCTCAACCACTACTAATTACCTATCATTCTATGATTGAAACTATTCTAGTCTAGATTTTTATCAATTTTTTGCTATTACTTTATGGTTATTGTTTTGCAATATCATGATATTGGGTCTGTTTTAGAATGAAACCGAGAGTGAAGTAGATTCCAGGTCTAGTAGTTTAATGATTCATGGCTATTAGTTTAAGAGTAACCCATGTAGGGTAATGTTTTCAATTGAAAAAACTGAAGCAAGGCATCTAACATGATTTACTAATAGCTTATCCATTAGTTGATGGCTACCATGATTTACTTATTTGATTTTCAGCAATGACATGCTTGGCAAGAAAAAGCAGTTGAGAGTAATTTTACATGGAAAGGCAAAGAATTTTGAATCAAATTATGTTATTTTGCTTATTATTGAGTTTTCCAAGCAAAGAGCATGTAAAAGGTAGTCTTAGAAAGGTTATCTATGAACTTAGATTTGAGTTAGCATTAAAACCCCACATTCATTCATTCAGATTTGAGTTTTTGTCCTATATATGCTTGCTTTCTTCTATATTTTCTAACAAATGACAAGTTCAGATGTTCATTCCGATTCAAGTTTGTAGACTTCAAGAAGAAAAGACAAACCATTTTGCTACTGTGGCATTCCATCGAAACTCTAAATCTCTAGAAAGGATAATAGTTTTAGCAAAAGATTTTACAACTGCCCAAACTATAAGATCAAAAAGCAATGTGGGTTTTTTAAATGTATTGATCTTGAAAGTGAACAAAACTCATGCTGTAAGATGACGTTGGAGTTAGCTTAATGAATGAATGAAAGGTTATTTCGTGAACATCAGTTGCTCGAAAAAGCCAAATATAAAGCGATAAAGAAGAAGTATAAGGGAACCTTGAAGGCGTTGTCGGCATCGTGGTTGTTTTTTATCGCAATTTCTGCTGTAATTTTTATGTATCCCAAAAATATTAGTGTATATCGGACAATGATGCGACTTATGTAAGCTATGACTTATGTAAGCTGTTTTTTTAGCTTTAGCTTTGGATACTTAATTTGTAATGAACACGTGATGTAATGAACATGTAAGTTGTATTTTTATTGCATCGCTTGCACTTTCCCTATTTAGAAACAGCACTTGCACGACATTTGCAAAACATGCATGCATACTCAAAAATTGGATCAAATATTTCCATAAACATAAGTTTGGGACTATTTTGGGACTAATTTTTTATGATCAACCTGTATAAGTTCAAGCAAAGCCTACTCAAATTCATCAAATTTACCTTACAAAAATAATCGTTCATAAGATCAATGACATACTTTACAAACAAACACTTGGTTATAAGTTCAATGACATCCTTTACATAAGTACATAAGCCTCGGTGTTAATTACATAAGTTCGAATTCAAAGCTTCAGAATCGGCCAAATTCACAACATCACTTGAAACTTTTATCCACAAAACTCCCAAAAATCAACATTCAATCCACAAAACTCCCAAAAGTATTGAACTTCAATCAATCAAAACACCTTTTCTTCACAACCTTCAAATGCTTCACAACCTTCATGTTACATTAATCACAAAACCATTAATTATATAACACTTAAATTGTTACAAAATCATTTCACATTTAAAAACTTATTTCCAAAATATATATAAAAAAAAAAATGATGATTCACATACATCACCAAATTTGATTAAGAATCCAAGTTAGTGCACTCGACCTCAGTTATATATCCAATATTCCTACATAAACGAGAACCAAACCAATAGAAAAAATTAAAACTTTGATTAAAAATCAATAAATAAAAAACATTCAAAGTCTACAATACCTGACTGAAGGACAATTGTACCTTACATGTCCCTCGTTTTTACAAATGGTCACAATGTCTTTTCTTAGTTGGTTGACTCTCTTTTGAGTTCTTTGATCTCAAAGACTTTGGGCGCCCTTTCGTGGGTACCCGTGAAAGATCTTGCACCGTATGTGAAAAATTTGAGACAACCTCACTTCTTCTATTGAACCCATCATTAGTTGACTCCCCTCCACCTAGGCATTTTAATAGGTAATAAGTAATTTAATTCTAGGTAAATAGGCATAGCCAAGTTCACATAAAGTATAAAAGCAAGTATACCTGGACAATTTGTATCTTCAATATCGTCATGATCTCCCATCAAAAGTAGCTCTTTATGGGCTTGTCTAAGGCAAGGGAGGGGTAGTCAAGTTTTTTTTTTTTTTTTGTAGTTATTTCAAGTTTCGCAATGACGTAAAATTGTATCATCAACTTGCTTTTTCGCATTGTTAGAGCGTCCTGTGGTGTTACATACCCTTCGGGAATGGGTATGTCAATAATAGGTTGACTCTTAACATTGATAGTCCATTTGTCTAGAACATAGTGTTGTGACAAACTATGTAATTTATCTTTCTTACAAAGTATACACATGATATGCCTACAGAGAATTCTCATAAACTCAAACATATGGCATGTACAAGTCCCATTGTCTCCTCCACTCTCTAAGGTCACAATATAGATAAGGGCGTCTTTGCCATGAGATGTCACTATATAAGTCTTGTTTTCACCATCATTGCACAATTTTGTTGACTTGGAGCATTAACTAATGAAAATCTCATTTTGGAAAATTATGAAAGACTTTCTTGTGTATACTATGGCAACCTCTTCTTTAATTTTGTGACTTGTTTTCAATATGGCCTAGGTAGATTTTGTTCACACATCCTTTTCTTTCTCTTTAAAATAACGTGTATTTAATATTTTCTAATATTGATGCACAAAATCACTGACCATAGTGCTGGAACGAATATAATTTTTGAAGAATTTGTTCATACTTTCACTTCTTTGAGTTGCTGACATACCGACATAAAATGTCGAACGCAAGTAAGCCGGAACCCACTTCTCCCATTGGTCATAAAGATTCTACAGTCGTATGTTATCTCCTAACTCATACTTCACTAACATAACACTCTACTTCTACTCAAACTCATCAAATGTAATTGTCTCATGAATACAATGATAGAAATCTTTTTGAAAGTCTGAAAATCTGTTATATATATATATGAGCCAAATGTTCGAAATTTTTTTGCAGAATATGCCACAAGCATAACTTATAAGTTGTATTTGGGAATACCTTTACAATGGCATTCATCATAGCCTTGTCATCATCAGTAATTATGGTTACGGGGGCATATCCAAGTATTGCCTCTTGTCATGTTCTCAATAACCATGTATATAACTCGGCCATTTCGTTAATCAACAAGGCACAACTAAACATTATGGTTTGGTGATGATGGTTAACTCCAAAAAATGAAACAAATAGCATCTTATAAATATTTGTCAAATATGTAGCATCTAATATTATAATATCTCCAAAATATTGGTATGCAGCCCTTGATCGAGCATTGGCCCAAAAACAACTTCCCATAAAACCATTCTCATCAACCTGCATGGAGTACACAAATCCAAGCTCTTTGCATTGTCGATTAAGAAAATATACATATAACCTTTTGTGCATCTCCCTCTTCAAAAAGTTTCCTCCTCTGGTTCTCCAAGTAATTTTTCACATCATTGCCAATACACCCAACGTTAGAGGCACCCCCTGCTTCTTTACTCAACACTGACATTATCTTCATTGTCGGTACATCGAACTCATTCAAAGTTATAATAAATTTTTTTGGACACATATCACTCTCCTTTATCCACGAAGTAAACTAGTACTTCTCGGTGTAAGTAACACGTGATTATGTTGAAGCACAAACTTACATACTATCCACTTTTTTTTATCCCCATTAATGCTTTGCAACCAATCTTTGTTTCAGCGGGTTCCGGAATTATTCATTCTTTTTGTTTGCCAATTTCCCATTGAAAGCCTTATCTTGAGCAAACGTAGTCTACAACACAATTTTTTCTCCTCTTTCGACAATCATGTATGCTGAGTCCGAATGACAAAACTTTTTTTTCTTACATACGCCTTGTAAAATGCTTGGACGTCTTCTACATCTTCAAATACCATACCTATGAATGGCTCATTCAGACCACTACTCAAACAAGGTCTCAAATTCACTCTATCTTCCATATTCACTACATTTTCTACTTTCACATCATCACACAGACGAACTTCATCTTCAAAATTCACAACATCTTCTACATCTTCCAAATTCACATCTTCAACTTCATCATTATCAAAACTCCAAATTTGATCATTTGTTATAAAATAAGAAACAAAAAGTTAGTGCACAAATTACATCAAATCAAGTTTAATTGATAGACTAGTTTATTGCTTGTTTATGTTATATATATAGCTAGCTAATGGATTTTAGCTAGGAAGGTTGGAAAGCCAGGATCTATCAAATAATTCTTTCGATTTCTATATTAACCATTATATTTTTTAATTTCATATCCTACAATATTATTCTATTGGAGGATCATTTGAATATAAAATATCAGGGAATTGATTGTCCAGATTTTTAAGTTTTATTTAGTACATGTAAGCTTGATTTATTTAATTATTAAAATGCAATTTGAGAATTGGAGATATATTAATATATAGGCAAAGGAACATGTAGATGACAATGCCCAAGTTGCCTTTTTCTCGCTCATCTTTTTGTAGTAGATATGTAGGCTTTTTTAGCACCATGCTTACCTGTTTTCTGGACCTCACTTGAATTATTAATCTACTCAACTTTTCTTTTTCCTTTTTCTTCAAAATTTATTATTTAGGGATTACTAATTTGGGGCATACACTTATCTCTTAACGTTAATTAATTAATAGTCCATTCAATATTATATAACTTATAAAGAATATTTTTGTTTGATCAGATGCCCAATTGAAACTCCACTTCTTAACACTTTTTGCACATTGTGGTGTGGAAGATAATGATATGGACCCAACAATTACTGTCCAGATAATTCCACTCAACATGTTTTGCACTTCTATAAGACTGTCTAGATAATTCCAAGTAAACGATAGCTATGATTTTCTATTAATGAGAAAAAATGTATTAGACCAAACTAATACTTTTCAAAAAATTATGTCTGACATTTTTACAAACAATTAGCGTCCTCAATTTCTATTTATATTTTCTAACACATTATTGTTTTGATAAATAACAGAAAAGGGTGAAACAAAAGGAAATCCGGGAAAAAAAATAAAAATCAAGACTCTACATCCAGTGCAAAAGAGAGAAAAAATAAAAAAATAAGGGGTGCCTATAAGAGAAACAAATTGCAGAACTATGTGTTAGTTTATAAAGCTCTTATATGCATTTTTTGGTTTGGAAAGAGACTCTACAAAAGAGATCAACAATGTACAAAATTCAAACCATTGGTAGCAGCAACGACAACAAAAGTAGTTGATTTCCTTCTTGGAGGGATCTCGGGGGAGTGATTTTACAGTGACTTTTGAGTTCTTGGAACAAAAATAAGCTTCAGTAGTGCTGGAACGAGGAGGGGAAGGGAGGGAAGGGGAAGGGGAAGGGAATTAATAATCTGTTTTTCTTCTATTGCAAACAACCTCCAGAAGCTGACGTGTCGCATTTTGACTAGTGGACTGTTTTTCCTCCAACTACAGCTGGGCTGGGGCAAAGCGGCCCTGTATTTGAATTATAAAGTAGATTGAGATGGATTTAATTTTTTATGAAAAGTTGAAAAAATAATAAGTTCCATCAATAATTATTTGAAATGGATTGAGATTATCTTGACATCTTAAATAAAACTCTGTCACATATATTTAGGATTCTTCACAAGTAGTGGAAATCACCAAGCATGAAATAGCTATATATATATATATATACACACACACACACACACTAAGGAGCTGCCCCGGGTGCATTAGCCCCAAGGTGCACCTCATATAATGATTTAAATAAAAAAGTGAAAAAATTATAAGCTTATTTATCTAGGAAAAGAAAATATAAGGTTAAATAAAGACAAAAAATCAAAATTAAAAAAAAAATCTAAACTTCAGCAAAGAATGAGCATTGGTCTGCATCCATATTGGATTATCTATTTACTCTCTATATAATAATAAAATATTATTAATTTAATAATTTTTTCAATTTTTACTTTTATCACATTTTATAGTTCTACTAATTGAAATATTAACAATAATTATATTCTAATAAGGGTCTTTTAGTAAAACATGATCTTTTATTAAATTTTACAAGGGAGTTACACGTCAAATAGTCAAGGGTCTTAAGGACCTTTTGGTAAAATAAGATCCTTCATTAAATTCTACAAGGGAGCTACACGTCAAATGGTCAAGAATTTTAAGGGTCTTTTGGTAAAACAGGACTTAACGGACCTAACGGAAAAATAAGAAAAGTTTACGGAAAAAAAATAAAAGTTATTATTCACAGTTAGATAGCCACTTATTATAATAGAATATATATATATACATACTAGGTGAAAGCAACGTTCAATGTATGCTTGCTTAGTTTATATTTAATTTTTTTTTTCGTTGAGAACTATTTTTTTATTAATAAGGACGTAATGTTTTTGGTTAATTACATAACGATGTTAATGTTTTTAGAAACTATTTTTCAAACTTAATTCCCTATTTCAATCAACTACCAACTATTTCTCTACTAATTATTTTAAAATATTTCTCTACTAATTTTTTATTTGGATGTTATGATTTTTTAGTTTTTTTTATTATTGATTTTTGGGAGAAAGGGGATGATTTGAGTCTCGGGGAATGAGGTCGATCAATGTGGCATGTGATTTGTGTCAGTTGGTTTCTTGTTGTATCTAAATTATTAAGATTTACACATTTTTTTAATTTTTAATTATTATCTTTTAAAATTTTGTATTTTTCGATTTATATAAGTTGAGTCTTTGGGTTTATATGCTAGTATTTAAATTGCTCTCTATTTTAATTTATTTCATTGTTGGGCTTTATTATTTTATTTAATTAATTTTCAGTTGCAATGTTTTTATTTGCCTTTTTTTCTATTTTTTTTGTCTTTTTATTTTATTAGGCCTGTATTTTTCAGATAGGGCTTGTTTTTATTTGCCTTATCCATGAGCCTCCTTGCTCGCCTCTCTCTCTCTCTCTGCCATTTCTCCTCCGTGCCCCGTGCTTTACGGTGAGAATCACCATCTGCCCTCACCTCCACTTCTTCCCCATTTCATGCTCTGTTTTTTGGCCCTAACTCGTTCCCTGTTTTAACTCCCAAACTGTGAGCATAGTTAAGCTTCCATGCTCGCCACTCTCTCTTCATTGCCAATCTCTTTCTCCCTGTGTGGCGGGGCGGAGTACCTCGTCCATCAGATGAGGGGGCGGGTGGCCCCGCATGCATCTGGCACCCAAGGTGGGGGTGGGATAAGGGTGACCCCTGTCCCACTTAATAATATATATATATATATATATATAACGAAATGACGTCATTTCTTCAATGGAAAAAGGGTGTCATTTTGTTATTGGTTTAGATCCCCCCGGCAAGCTTACCCTACCCAGAATCTCTCTCTCTCTCTCTCTCTCTCTCTCTCTCTCTCTCTCTCTCTCTCGCTGCTCGGTCACTTACCTTCTGCAATCTCCATCTCCGTCGCCATTGCCGTCATCGTCTTTGTCACTGTCACCGTAGCCTTCCGTGACTCCGTCTTCATCTTGGTCGCTGAAAGTAAGAAACCCTAAATCTACTTTAATTTTTTGTGATTTATATTTTATGGAATAAAATTAGAGGAAAGATGGAGTTTAATCGGAGATGAATGATGAGATTTTGTGAATTGTGTGTTGTGGAGACTTGATTGTGCATGTGGTTTGAATGATTGATGAACGATGTGTAGTCATGTGTAAACTATGAATCTGTCCGTGTTTTTTTATTTTTTATTTTTGTTTGTATTATGTAATGTGTATTTCGAACTACCTTAAAATAATTTAGGTTTCAATTTAATTTAGGGTTTTGGATTGGAACCCTAAATTAATTTAGGGTTTCGGTTCACCCCTAAAATAATTTAGGGATTTCAATATTTTTTATGTTGTTTGAAAATCAACAACAGAGAAAGTATTTTTTTGGCCAATAAACTTTACCAACACAGAAAGTAGAGTTGTTTTAAAATAAATGACAACTAGAAAAGTCAAAAGAATTTTTTCATATATATCTCTTTGATCTGGTTTGATCATGATCATGTCCTATACTCACATACCGGATATTTATTATCTCTTGGCAATAATATATTGAGAAATGCTTGCCTCAAAGTTGACAATATTGTGCACATATCAATAAATAAATAATATATATTTAGAAAAAAAATCTATTTATTATTTAATTTATGAATACACTCAATACACTAGTTTTCATAATGATCTCCTGTTTTTTGATACTCATCCAATCCGAAAATTGTTTTATTTCTTCCATACACATTGATGTTCCGTCTTGATCTCTTTTTAATTTAGATATTTCATTTTTTTTTTATGTTTGATGTTTTTAATTTGGGTATTTAATTTTTTTATGCTTGATGTTTGATCTTCCAACTTCCAATATATATGTTAATGCTTAGATGTTAATTGTTTGGCATGTTGTTATGCTTGCTATAATTTTCGATTTCTTGTTTGCTTGAGTTCATGGATATACTAGCAAATTCTAGTGCGAGCTCTCCTTTCCATGCTCAGGGTACCCTTACCCCTACCCCTACACCTACACCTACCAATACTTCTACTTCTACTTCTACTTCTACTCCTACCCCTACCCTACTCCTGGCCCAACACCTACCCTTACGGCACCTTGCCTCGCCCCCAAGCCCAGCAAAAAACCTGCTTCCATAGTTTGGGCTCATTTCACCAAATTAGAGGGTGGTGACCTCAATAACCCCCAAGCCAATTGTAACCATAGTGAGAAAATTTATGGATACCATAGGAAACATGGCACCTCACAATTAAATGTGCACTTAGAAGAGCAATGTATAAAAAGTCCAATATTAAGATCATTACAAGAGAAGAACCAATCTAGGCTAGAAATTGGACTTCAAAAAATGGCAGATGGGACTAGTGGGGGGTGCAACTTTGATGAGGTATACTAAGTATGATCCCGATAAGTATAGAAGACACCTAACTCGTATGATCGTCATGGAGGAGCTACCTTTTCAAGTTGTTCATAGAAAATGGTTTTAAGCGTATTCTCGCTACTTAGTACCAAAGTTTAATATTCTTTTTCACCACACAGTGGCAAATGATGTAAAAAAAATATTTTTTGTTAGAAAAAGAGAAGTTAATGGGTCAATTGGTGGGTCAATTTGTTTGCCTCACCACTAATACTTGGACATCAGTCTAAAATTTTAATTATATGTCTTTAACTGTGCATTTTGTTGATTTTTATTGGACATTGTATAAGAAAATTATAAAATTTGTCAAATCATCAATCACAAGGGTGAGACAATTGGGAAGGCCTTGGAGGTCGCTATAAAAGAGTGGGGGTTGACCCAAGTTGTTACAGTCACAGTTGATAATGTATCGTCTAACGATGTCGCATTGGGACATCTGAAAACCTATTTTAGAGAGGCAAATAAGACAATCATGGGTAGTGAGTGTCTGGATGTGAGATGTGCAGCACATATTCTGAATCTTATTGTCACTGATGGTTTGAAGGATCTTCATGACTCGATTGCTTGGGTCATGACTACTGTAAGATGGGTAAGATATTCTCCTTCAAGGTTGGAGAAATTCAAGGTTGTTGCGAGATCTGCGGGCTTAACATCCAAGAAGAGCCTTCGTACTAATATGCCTACACGATGGAACTCAACATTTTTTTATGTTGGAGGCGGCTCAAGAATGGCATTTGCATTATTGGGTAATGAAGACATCCAATATATTAAATATTTTGATGATCACGGGGGATTGGAAAAACCTATAGATGATGACTGAGAAATTGTATCTATTTTTGTAGAGTTTTTTAGGCTTTTTTACGAGGTCACCACGACGATATTTGAAACTTTATACCCTACATTCCATCAATTTTGTCAGCAAATATGTAGGGTAAACTAAAAATTAGATGACATGGTCGTGGGTGGTTACATTAAGCTGTGGGAGATGACATTGGGTGAGAGGTTTGAGCAGACCCCCTTCATCCGGAGTTCTGTAGAGGCTAAGTCAGAGATAGACAAATACTTAGAAACGGTGCTTCTACCATTTTCACGAGACTTCGATATATTAAATTGGTGGAATGTGAATGTTATAAAGTATCACATCTTGAAGAGATAGCCTGTAGCTTTTTGGCCCTCCTTATTAGCACCGTAGCTTCAGAGTTGGCTTTTAGCACCAGAGGGCGTGTATTGGATTCATTTTGGAGTTTATTAACTCCTACCACTATGGAGGTTTTGACTTGCACGCAAAATTGGATCAAGGGAACTCCAATTCGTATTTCGGATATTCTTGAGTATGAGGAGGCTGACGTTAAAGAGGAAGGTGGTGATCAGCCTGGATCTGGTATTTATTTTAATTTTATTTTCTAATTTTTTATTAATTTATTTATTTTCATTTAATTGGTCTTCATTAATTTCATTTTAAATTTAATTGTTATAGTGATACATGAGATGACGTTTGCGGCTACCTCTAATGCAGTATGACTTTGTATTGGACCCACCATTACCATGGTTTGCACAATTTGTCCCTTATTTGTTTTTTGCATTTATAATTTTATATCATATTTTAGTATCTAATTATTTTGTTTGTATGTTTTTTAGCTTTTATATTCTCAATATACATATGCCGAATCCTAATGACCGATCTATGCTCATCTGCCTCATATTCATCTTAAATTCCAATAGCCTAATCCCAAATTCTCAATCTCATCCTGCTTAGTAATTTTAATATTTTGTATTTTAATTTTTTAAATATTTGTTTCATTTTATAACTTTATAATTCTAATTTGTTATATTTTTAACTTATTAATATTTTGGGTTTTATAACTTATTAACTTTTATGATCTTGATTTTCAATCTCACAACAGTCGACACAACTCATCACTCAGTGAACTCACCGCCACCCCAAATTGATCAAATTGAAAAGTTATGATTTTATTAATTTACAATTAAGTGTAATGTTGCTACAATAGTTAATAGTATAATTTATAATATTTAATATTTTTAGAGTAGTTTGTAATATTGTAATAGTTTATTAGTTCGCTTAATTTGTATAATTGTAAATTGTAATAACTTAATGCCTTAGTAATAATTATTACTTAATTAGTTAATAGTTGAAATTTACTATATAGTTAATAGTTCTATATATATACATTTCTTTTTTCAATTTTTAAATATATTCGTTTATTTTAAAGGCCCAATAGCGGGGCGGATGGATGGAGGTCTACCCCCACTAATAACTTAATGCCTTAGTAATAATTATTACTTAATTAGTTAATAGTTGAAATTTACTATATAGTTAATAGTTCTATATATATACATTTCTTTTTTCAATTTTTAAATATATTCGTTTATTTTAAAGGCCCAATAGCGGGGCGGATGGATGGAGGTCTACCCCCACACCTCGACAAGCAGACGGGGTACCCCGCCCCCACATGGACAGGGGCGGGGTATAGGGAAAAATTCCCCACCCCCACCCATGCGGAGGCTAGGAAGGGGTGGCCTCGCCCCGTAGAGGGCGAGTAGCACCCCTAATTTCCATTTCTTTTTCCCTCTACCCATGCTCTGAGAAGATTTTTGGGTTTCATCTTTCTTCATCTGCAAATCTGGTTGTGCTGCAGCTCTCATCCTCCTTTTTCATCTAGTAATAGCTTGTATTTTAATTTCTATGATCTTGTTACTGTTTTGTTGCAAATTTGAGCCTTCTCTTCTCCTTTCTTTCATTATTTCTCTACTTTGTAAGTATATGTTTTATTAAGTGTTCTGTTTCTTTGTTTTGTTGTGGTTTCATGCCTTGATTTATTCATTTATGGTTTAATTGTGTATAATTTTATACCCATTCAACTCAAAAGCTTCGTATACCTAAAAAAAGAAGTTTACGATAGCATAAAGGACACAACATAGTAAGCATAGGGTAGTTTAGGATATTTTAAACTAAAAAGGCTTATGGGTTTCAGATTCTTCCTTTCAAAATTATGAAATGTTAGTTATATGCACCAGATGCTTACTTAGATTTCTTTATTAATCTTTAGTAACTTATTGATAGAAAACTGGTGTAAAATATGCAGATCTTGAAGGCAAAACATGCTTTTTTTTCTCTAATAGTTAACATAAAACAAACTAATAAAGATACGGATGATTACCTTAAACCCAGCAAAATTTGAATACCTTCCAACAACAAAAAGATCAATACAATCTGAAACCAAAATAGAGAAAAATTTTGATTTTGGGATTTAGAAGAGAAGATAAACATAAACCATATATTTGAAGAATTAAAAAATGCTGATTAATATATATCAATACTTTCAACCAGAGTAAATCCCTAGTATAGAGTAGTTTAGGATATTTTAAACTAAAAAAGCTTATGGGTTTCAGATTCTTCCTTTCAAAATTTCAAATTTAAGATAGTTTAGTTTGATACTTTCAAAATTATGAAATGTTAATTATATGCATCAGATGTTTATTTAGATTTCTTTATTAATCTTTAGTAACTTATTGATAGAAAATTGGTGTGAAATATGCATATCTTGAAGGTAAAACAATATTTTTTTCTCTAATAGTTAACATAAAACAGATTAATAAAAATACGGATGATTACCTTAAACCCAACAAAATTTAAATACATCCTTATAGCATAAAGATCAATACAATCTGAAACTAAAATAGAGGAAATTTTTGATTTTGGGATTTAGAAGAGAAGATAAACATAAACTATATATTTGAAGAAATAAAAAATGCTGATTAATATAGATTAATACTTTCAACAAGAGTAAATCCCTAGTATAGGGTAGTTTAGGATATTTTAAACTAAAAAAGTTTGTGGGTTTCAAATTCTTCCTTTCAAAATTTCAGATTTAAGATAGTTTAGTTTGATACTTTCAAAATTATGAAATGTTAGTTATATGCATCAGATGTTTACTTAGATTTCTTTATTAATTTTTTAGTAACTTATTGATAGAAAATTGGTGTGAAAATTGCAAATCTTGAAGGCAAAACAGGATTGTTTTTCCTCTAATAGTTAACATAAAACAGATTAACAAAGATACGGATAATTACCTTAAATCCAGCAAAATTGAATACCTCCCAACTTCAGAAAAATCAATACAATATGAAACCAAAATAGAGGAAAATTTTGATTTTGGGAGTTAGAAAAGAAGATAAACATAAACCATATATTTGAAAAACTAAAAAATGCTGATTATTGTAGATCAATACTTTCAACCAGAGTAAATCCCTAGTAGCTTCCAACAGCACAAAGATGAATACAAACTCAAGGAGAAATAGAGGGGATTTCTTCGGCTATGAAGGTGTACTAGATGCTTTTGTGTGTTATTATTTAAATTTTATTCATTTGTAATTTTTTTTTTAATATGTAATTGTTAATTAGAGAATTGTAACGTTAATTAGACAAGATTAATGTCTAATAGAGCAAATACAATGAATGACAGAGTGCATGTGCATGCAAATGTATTGGTAGGAATTGATAACAGAAAAAAAGGTTTGATGGACATGCGTTTGTGTGGGTTATTCTTTAAATTTTATTCATTTATATTTATTTTTTTAATATGTAATTGGAAAATTGGAAAATTGTAACATCTAATAAATAATTGGAGAATTGTAACAACCAATAAATTCTACATTTTATCCATTTGTATTTTTTTTTAATATGTAATTTTCAATCAGAAAATTGTAACGTTCAATAAATAATTGTAAAATTGTAACAACTAATAAATAATTGTTTTGAAATTATCAATCAAAATGCAGTATTTAATGAAGTTTAATTCAAATATGATGGTCAATCCACAATAACTTTCATACGCCCATTACATTCATAGTACACGGACGGATTTAGACAAACGGCATTAACTTTAACGGGAAACCAACAAAAACCGTTAAAACAATATGGGCCGTTTGATAGCCACTTTATATATAAAAAGATATATATAAATAAGTCTCGTGTAAGCTTTTGTAAAAAAAGTAGATCACATATTGAAAAAGTGTAAAAAAAATCTATTATTTTTTAGTAGGACCCACCTTTTACAAATAACCTATGTAAAATTTATTTAATTAAAACTTGTACCTAACATTACTCATAGATCAAAACCAATCTAGACGAATGCAAGAAATCATATGTAGTTGAAAACTCTCTTAGAATTAAAAAGAAAAAAAGATACACATACAATTATTTCCATAATTTTTTTATTTAATTTATTCTAAATAAAACATATTTTTATAAAAATAACTTATAAAATTAATATCGCTTTATATAAATACTCTCAATTTAAAATATAATTATATAAAAAAAACATTTTTACATATATCATTCCTTTAAAAAAAAAAAATCTTCTCCACAAATAATAAGAAAAGAACCAAAAACGACTTTGCTATCACTGCCAGTACTACAGGATGGTCCCCAATTCTGACCAAAAAGGGATAATTGGGTCAGTGTTGCCAATAAGTTAGCTTCTTTAATTGATAAATAAAAGAAAAAACATAATCATAATAAAGTTGTATGCACATGAATAATTTGATTTAGAACTACTCTATAAGTTGTAAGGATCGTTATTTACGTTTACTTTCACTCATATTGATGCACAAAATCACTAGCCATAGTGTTGGAACGAATATAATCTTTGAAGAACTTGTTCATGCTTTCACTTCTTTGAGTTGTTGAAGTATCGGTACAAAATGTTGAACGCAAGTAAGCCGGAATCCACTTCTCCTGTCGATTATAAAGATTCTGCAGCCATGTGTTATCTCCTAACTCATACTTCACTAATATAACACCACATTCCTACTCAAACACATCAATTATAATTGCCTCATGAATACAATGATGGAGATCTTTTTGAAAGTCTGGAAATCTATTATATATATGAGCCAAATGTTTAGAAAATTTTTACAGAATATGTCACAAGCATAACTTATGAGTTGTATTTGGGAATGCCTTTACAATGGCACGTTCAAGTATTGCCTCTTACCATGTTCTCAATAACCATGCATATGACTCATTAGTTTCGTTAATCAACCGGGCACAACTAAATATTATGATTTGGTGATGATAGTTAACTCCAAAAAATAGAACAAAGGGCATCTTATAAATATTTATCAAATATTTAGCATCAAATATTACAACATTTTCAAAATATTACTATGTAGCCCTTGATCGAGCATCTGCCCAAAAACAACTTCCCATAAAACTATTCTCATCAACTTGCATGGAGTTCACAAATCTAGGGTCTTTGCATTGCCGATCAAGAAAATATGCATATAACCAACCTTTTGTGCATCTCCCTCCTCAAAAAACTTCCTCCTTTGGTTCCCCAAGTAATTTTCCACATACTTGCCAATACACCCAACGTTAAAGGCATCTACTGCTTATTTACTCAACACTGACATTATCTTCATTGTCGGTACACCGGACTCATTCAAAGTCATAATAAGTTTTTTTGAACACGTGTCACTCTCATATGTCCCCGAAGCAAACTAATACTTCTCGATGTAAGTAACACGTGATTATGTTTAAGCACAAACTTACATACTATCCACTTTTTGCCTTTTTTTTTAATCCTCATCAATGCTTTACAACCAATCTTTATCTCAACGGGTTCCGAAATTATTCGCTCTTTTTGTTTGCCCCTTTCCTGTCGAAATCATTATCTCGAGCAAACGTAGTCTATAACACTTAGTTTTTTCTCCTCTTTCGACAATCGTGTATACAGAGTCCGAATGACAAAATCTTTTTTTCTTGCATACGCCTTGTAAAATGCTTGGGCATTTTCTACGTCAACAAATACCATACCGATGAATGGCTCATTCAGATCATTACTCAAACAAGGTCTCAAATTCACTCCATCTTTCATATTCACTACATTTTCTACATTCACATAGTCACTCAGACGAATTTCATCTTCAAAATTTATAACATCTTCTACATATTCCAAATTCACATCTTCAACTTCATCATTATCAGAACTCCAAATTTGATCATTTGTTATAAAATAAGAAATAAAAAGTCAATGCACAAATTACGTCAAATAAAGTTTAATTGATAAACTAGTTTATAGCTAGTTTATGTTATATATATAGCTAATGGATTTTAGCTAGGAAGGTTGGAAAGCCAGAATCTATCAAATATTTCTTTGATTTCTTTATTAACCACTATACTTTTGATTTATATATCCTACAATATTATTCTAGTTGGGGATCATTTGGATATAAAACATCAGGAAATCGATTGTCCAGATTTTTAAGTTTAATTTAGTACATGTAAGCTTGATTTATTTAATTATAAAAATACAATTCGAGAATTGGAGGTATATTAATATATAGGCAAAGGAACATGTAGATGACAATGCCCAAGTTGCCTTTTTCTTGCTCATCTTTTTGTAGTAGATATGCAAGCTTTTTTAGCACCATGCTTACCTGTTTCATGGGACCACACTTGAATTATTAATCTACTCACTTTTCTCTTCCATTTTTCTTCAAAATTTATTATTTAGGGATGACTAATTTGGGGCATACACTTATCTCTTAAAGTTAATTAATTAATAGTCCATTCAATATTATATAACTTATAAAGAATATTTGAGTTTGATCACATGCCCAATTTGAAACTCCACTTAACACTTTTTGCACATTATGGTGTGAAGGATAATGATAGGGACCCAACAATTACTGTCAAGATAATCCCACCCAACACTTTTTGCACTTCTATATTACTGTCCAGATAATTCCAAGTAAACGATAGCTATACTTTTCTATTAATGAAAAAAAAATGTATTAGACCAAACTAGTACTCTTCAAAAAATTATGTCTGACATTTTTACAAATAGTTAGTGTTCTCAATTTCTAGTTACATTTTCTAACACATTATTGTTTTGATAAGTAACAAGAAGGGGTGAAACAAAAGTAAATCTGGGGAAAAAAATAAAAATCAAGACTCTACATCCAGTGCAAAAGAGAGAAACAATAAAAAAAATAGGGGGTGCCTACAAGAGAAACAAAGTGCAGAACTATGTGTTGGTTTATAAAGTTCTTATATGCATTTTTTTTGTTTGGAAAGAGACTCTACAAAAGAGATAAATAACGTGCAAAAATCAAACCATTGGTAGCGGTGAAGGCAATAAAAGTAGCTAATTTCCTTATCAGAAGGATCTCGGAGGAGTGATTTTATAGTGACTTTTGAGTTCCTAGAACAAAAATAAGCTTCGATAGAGCTGGAACGGGGAGGGGAAGTAGAGGGAAGCGAAGGGGAAAGGGAAGGGAAATAATTATCTGTTTTTCTTATATTGTTCACAACCTCCAGAAGTTGACGTGTCGCATTTTGACTGATGGGCTGTTTTTCCTCCAACTACAACTAGGCTGATCCAAAGTGGCTCTGTATTTGAATTATAAAGAAGATTGAGATGGATTTAATTTTTTATGAAAAGTTAAAAAATAATAAGTTCCATCAATAATTTATTTGAAATGGATTGAGATTATCTTTACATCTTAAATGAAACTCTGTCACATATATTTAGGATTCATCACTAGTAGTGGGAATCACCAAGCATGAAATAGCTATATATATATATATATATATATATATATATATAAATATATATACTAGGGAACCGCCCTTGGTGCGTTAGCCCCAAGGTGCATTTGATATAATGATTTAAATAAAAAAAAAAAAGTGAAAAAGTCAGTACCTTATTTGTCTGGGAAAGGAAAATACAAGATTAAAGAAAGACAAAGAATCAAGAGTAAAAAAAAAAATCTAAACTTCAACAAAGTATGAGCATTGGTTTATATCCATATTGAATTATCTATTTACTCTCTATATAATAATTAAATATTATTAATTTAATAATTTAATTTTTTTTAATTTTTAATTTTATCACATTTTATAGTTCTGCTAATTGAAATATTAATAATAATTATATTCTAATCAAATTAATAATATTCAATATTAATATTAATAACAATTATATTCTACTAAGACCATTTTGGTAAAACATGATCATTCATTAAATTTTACAAGGCAGTTACACGTCAAATGGTCAAGAATTTTAAAGACCTTTTGGTAAAATGGGATCCTTTATTAAATTCTATAAAGGAGCTACACGTCAAATTGTCAAGTATTTTAAGAGCCTTTTGATAAAACATGACTAAACAAACTTAACGGAAAAATAAAAAAAGTTAACGAAAAAAATAACAAAAGTTACTATTTACAGTTAGATAGTCACTTATTATAATAGAGTAGATATTTATATATATATATATATATACACATTAGGTAAAAGCAACGTGCAATGCACGTTTGCTTAGTTTATATTTAATTTTATTTTGTTAAGAACTAATTTTTTATTAATAAGGACATAATGTTTTTGGTTAATTAAATAACAATATTAATGTTTTTAGAAACTATTTTTCAAACTTAATTCCCTATTCCAAGCAGCTACCAACTATTTCTCTACTAATTATTTTAAAATATTTCTCTACTAATTTTTTATTTGGATGTTATGATTTTATAGTTTTTTTTTTTAATTTTTGATTTTCAGGGGGAAGGGGATGGTTTGAGTCTTGGGGAATGAGGTCGATCAATGTGGCATGTGATTTGTGTCAATCGGTTTCTTACTATATCTAAATCATTAAGATTTACACTTTTTTTTTTAATTTTTAATTATTATCTTTTAAAATTTTGTGTATTCCGATTGATATAGGTTGAGTGTTTGGGTTTATATGTTAGTATTTAAATTGCTCTCTATTTTAATTTATTTCATCATTGGGCTTTTTTGTTTTATTTAATTAATTTTTAGTTGTAGTGTTTTTATTTGCCTTTTTTTCTATTTTTTTGTGTTTTTTTATTTTATTGGGCCTATATTTTTTGGATATGGCTTGTTTTTAGTGGGTTTCTCTATTTTGGGCCTAGCCGTTTGGCTTTGTGAAGCCCAACCCGTGGGCTTGTTTTCTACCTAACCCTCTCTTCCTCAAATAGGGCTATTTTGGCTTTTTTTTTTTTTGTGTCTTTTTATTTTATTGGGCTTGTATTTTTCGGATAGAACTTGTTTTAGTGGGTTTTCTTTGTTTTGGGCCTAGCCCGTGGGTTTGTTTTAGCCCAACCATTTCTTCCTCAAACGGTGCCCTTTTTGCCAGCCCTTAGGGTTTTCTTCTTCTTTTCTTCTTCTCCTGCACGTCGCTGCCTTCCTTCTTTTTCCTTTTCTCGGTTTCCTCTGTTATTCTCTATTGCATCCTTATCCGTGAGCCTCCTTGCTTGCGTTTCTCTCTCTCTCTCTCTGCCATTTCTCCTTCGTGCCCCGCGCTCTGCAATGAGAACCACCATCTGCCCTCACCTCAATTTCTCCCTCATCTCATGCTCTATTTTTTGGCCCCAACCCGTGCCCTGTTTTAACCCCAAACTGTGAGCATACTTCCATACTCGCCACTCTCTCTCCGTCGCCACTCTCTTTCTCCCTGTGTGGCAGGACGGCGTATCCCGTCCGTTAAATGCAGGGGGCCCGCATGCATCTGGCACCCAAGGCGGGGGCAGGATAGGGGTAACCCCCGCCCCGCCCTACTTAATAATTTATATAATTATATATAAGTATATATATATATATATAAATAATTTAGTCGTTTCATGCCTGACTTTTTTTTTTTTTAACTTAATAACAAATAATGAAATAACGTTGTTTCGTCAATGGAAAAAGAGCGTCGTTTTGTTATTTGTTTAGATCCCCCCTACAAGCTTACCCTACCCAGAATCTCTCTCTCTCTCTCTCTCTCTGAGTCTCGCTCGCCGCTCGGTCAATTACCTTCTGCATCTTCGTCGTCGCCGCCGTCACCGTAGCCGTCGCCGTAGCCTTTCGTGACTCCGTCTTCATCTCCGTTGCCAAAGGTAAGAAACTCTAAATATACTTTAATGTTTTGTGATTTATATTTTATGAAATTTAGATTGGAGGAAGGATGAGGTCTAATCGGAAATAGAGGATGGGATTTTATGAATTGTGTGCTATGGAGACTTGATTGTGCATGTGGTTTAAATGATTGATGAATGATGTGTAGTCATGTGTGAGCTCTGAATCGGTTCGTGTGTTTTTTATTTTTTTGGTTTATATTATGTAATGTGTGTTTCAAAATATCCTAAAATAATTTAAGGGTTTCAAAGCTTGAAATTCCTAAATTCATTTAGGGTTTCGGATTAGAACTCCTAAATTAATTTAGGATTTCGGTTCACCCCTAAAATAATTTAAGGGTTTCAATTTTTTTTATATTATTTGAAAATCAACAACATAGAAAGTATTTTTTGGCCAATAAAATTTACCAACACAAAAAGTAAAGTTGTTTTAAAATAAATGACAACTAGAAAAGTCAAAAGAATTTTTTCATATATATCTCTTTGATCTGGTTTGATCATGATCATGTCCTAAATTCACTTATCGGATATTCATTATCTCTTGGTAATAATATATTGGGAAATGCTTACCTCAAAGTTGGCAGTATTGTGCACATATCAATAAATAAATAATATATATATTTAGAAACAAAATCTATTTATTATTTAATTTATGAATACACTCAATACACTTGTTTTCATAATGATCTCCTTTTTTTGATACTCATCCAATCCCAAAGTTGTTTTATTTCTTCTATATACATTGATGCTCCGTCTTGATCTCTTTTTAATTTGGGTATTTCATTTTTTTTTTAAGTTTAGTTTTTAATTTGGGTATTTCATTTTTTTATGTTTGATGTTTGATCATTGATGTTTGATCTTCTAACTTCCAATATATATGTAAATACTTAGATATTAATTGTTTGATATGTTGTTATGTTTACTATAATTTCATATTTCTTATTTGCTTGAGTTCATGGATATGCTAGTAGATTCTAGTGTGAGCTCTCATTTCCATGCCCAGGATACCCGTACCCGTACTCTTACCCCTACATCTACCTATACTCCTACTTCCCTACCCCTAGCACAACACCTACCCCTACGGCACCTTGCCCCTCCTCCAAGCCCGGTAAGAAGCCTGCTTCCATAGTTTAGGCTCATTTTACCAAACTAGAGGGTGGTGACTCCAACAACCCCTAAGCCAAGTGTAATCATTGTGGAAAAATTTATGGATGCCACTATAGGAAATATGGCACCTCATAATTAAATGTACACTTAGAAGAACAATATAAAAAAAAAATCTAATATTAAGATCATTATAAGAGAAGAGCCAATTTAGGTTAGAAATTGGACTTCAAAAAATGACAGATGAGACTAGTGGGGGTGCAACTTTGAGGGGGTATACTAAATATGATCCCGATGAGTGTAGAAGACACCTACCTCGTATGATCATCATGGACGAACTACATTTTCAAGTTGTTGATAGAAAAGGGTTCCAAGCGTATTCTCGCTACTTGGAACCAATGTCTAATATTCTTTCTTGCCACACAGTGGCAAAGAATGTAAAAGAAAAAAATATTTTTTGTCTGAAAAAGAGAAGTTGAGGGGTAAATTGGCAGATCAATTTGTTTGTCTCACCACTGATACTTAGACATCAGTCTAAAATTTTAATTATATGTCTTTAATTGTGCATTTTGTTGATTGTCATTGAACATTGCATAAGAAAATTATAAAATTTTGTCAAATCACTGATCACAAAGGTGAGTCAATTAGGAAGACCTTGGAGGCCACAATAAAAGAGTGGGGGTTGACCCGAGTTGTTACAGTCACAGTTGATAATACCTCGTCTGACGATGTCGCATTGGGATATCTAAAGACCTATCTTAGAAAGGCAAATAAGACAATCATGGGTGGTGAATGTCTGCATGTGAGATGTGCGGCATATATTTTGAATCTTATTATCACTGATGGTTTGAGGGATCTTCATGACTCGATTGCTAGGGTCAGGACTGCTATGAGATGGCGAGATCTTCTCCTTCGAGATTGGAGCAATTCAAGATTGCTGCGAGGTTTGCGGGCCTAACATCCAAGAAATGTCTTTGTACTGATATGCCTACACGATGGAATTCAACATTTTTTATGTTGGAGGCGGACCAAGAATATAAGCTGGTATTTGCATTATTGGGTGATGAAGATATCCAATATATTAAATATTTTGATGATCACGGAGGATTGAGGAAACCTGTAGATAATGATTGGGAAATTATATCTATTTTTGCAGAGTTTTTTAGACTTTTTTACGAGGCCACCAAGACTAGGGGTGTAACCGGTCCAGTTTTGGACAAAATTTAGAACCGAACCGGTATGTACCAGTTTTATATTTTCTAAAATCGATTACGCACCGATTACCCTCATAAATCGGTACTTCTAGTTTTACCGGTTTCTGGTCTGGTCCGGTCCGATTTTCTATTTTTTTAAAATGTAAGTTTCACAATTTGTTCTTAAAAATTTGTTTAATAAAAAAAAAACTGATTTAAAAAAAATATGTTTTATACTTTTATTAATATATTAGACTATATAATAGTATTAATATTAGACTATTGGTATAGTTATAAGTTATATATTAGTATTAGTTATAAATTATATATTTAATATTAGTATTAGTTATAAACTTTTAGTAAAAACTTGTAATATTAATTACAAGTATAACTATAGTCATTAGTCTATATTAGACTATTAATATTAGTGATAAACTTTTATTGATTTAGTATTAACATTTTATGTAATAATTTATAAATTATAGTAAGAAATTATTTCATATATGAATATATATAATTATATATTATATATAAGAATTTGACATAAAAATTTATAATTACACACAATATATAAAATTTATATATATTAATATATATATATATATATTTTGTATAAAATTTATATATACAATAATACAAATATTATTTTATATATATATATATTATCAACCGGTCCGATCCGAAAAATCCTAAAACCGGAACCGGCCGGTTTTCACATTCTAAGAATCGGTCCCGGACCGGACCGATTCAAAACTGGTAAAACCGGTCCGGTTCAGTCTAGTTCGGACTGGTTTTTCAGTTTGAATTTACACCCCTAACCATGACGATATCTAGAACTTTGCACCCTACATACCATCAATTCTGTCAGCAAATATGTAGGGTAAAAGAAGAATTAGATGACATGGTCACGGGTGGTCACATTAGGCTATGGGAGATGACATTAGTTATGAGGTCAAAGTACGACAAGTATTTGGGAGATTTTACTAGGACTAATACTTTGTTATATGTAGCTGTCGTCCTTAACCCGAGGTTTAAGGTGGATAGCATGGCATTTGGATTGTGCCTTGCGTACGGGCAAACATGGGCATATCTTATTGCAACAAGAGTTCGGGAAACCCTTAATAGATTATTTGATGAGTTTACCGTTCTGCGGGGTGATAATATTACGGCACCTACACTACCCCCAACAGGTTCTAGAAGTCGAGGTTGGGAAAATACGTAGATTGAATTGGGGTGAGAGGTTTGAGTAGACCCCATTCATCTAGAGTTCTATAGAGGCTCAGTCAGAGATAGAGAAATACTTAGCAGAGGTGCTTCTACCATTTTCACGAGATTTCAGTGTATTAAGTTGGTGAAAGTTGAATATCATGAAGTATCCTATCCTTGGAGAGATAACCTGCAGTCTTTTGGCCATCCTTGTTAACACCATAGCCTCAGAGCCGGCCTTTAGCACCAGAAGGTGTGTATTGGATTCATTTTGGAATTCATTAGCTCCTACCACTCTGGAGACTTTAATTTGTACGCAGAATTGGATCAAGTGAACTCCAATTTATGTTTCGGATGTTCTTAAGTATGAAGAGGCCGACGTTGAGGAGGAAGGTGATAATCAGCCTGGATTTGGTATTTATTTTAATTTCATTTTCTAATTTCTTATCAATTTATTTATTTTCATTTAATTGGTGTTCATTAATTTCATTTCAAATTTAATTGTTATAGTGATATATGAGACGGCATCTACGGCTACCTCCGATGCAGTATGACTTTGTATTGGATCCACCATTGTCATAGTTTGCACAATTTGTCCCTTATTTGTTTTTTGCATTTATAATTTTATATCATATTTTAGTATCTAATTATTTTGCTTATATGTTTTTTAGTTTTTATATTCTCAATATACATATGTCGAATCCTAATGACCGATCTGTGCTCATCTGCCTCATCTTCATCTCAAATTCCAATGGCCTAATCCCAAATTCTCAATCTCATCTTACTTAGTACTTTTAATATTTTGTATTTTAATTTTTTTAATTTTTGTTTCATTTTATAACTTTATTATTCTAATTTGTTTTATTTTTTAACTTATTAATATTTTGGATTTTATAAGTTATTAACTTTTATGATCTTGATTTTCAATCTCACAACAGTCGACATAACTCACCACTCAGTGAACTCACCGCCACAACACTACCCCTAATTGATCAAATTGAAAAGTTATGATTTTTTTAATTTACAATTAAGTGTAATGTTACTACAATTTGTAATATTTAATATTTTTAGAGAAGTTTGTAATATTGTAATAGTTTATTAGTTTGCTTAATTTGTATAATTATAAATTGTAATAGCTTAGTGCCTTAGTGATGGTTATTACTTAATTAGTTAATAGTTGAAACTTAGTATATAGTTAATAGTTATATATATATATATATATTTCTTTTTTCTATTTTTAAATATATTTATTTTTTTAGTTAAATTATGGGTCCAAAGTGGCCCAAAAAACAGATTCTGGGCTATTTAGGACCCAGATAACTGAGATGGGCTGAAGGCCCAGTAGGGGGCAGGGGCGAATGGATGGAGGTTCATTCCCGCAACCCAACAAGTGGACGGGGGCGGGGTCCAGGGAAAAATTCCCCACCCTACCCATGTGGGGGCGGGGAAGGGGTGGCCCTGCTCCATAAGGAGCGGGTAGCAATCCTAATTTCCATTTCTTTTTCCCTCTACTGGTGCTCTGAGAAGATTTTTTGGTTTTATTTTTCTTCATTTGCAAATTTGGTTGTTCCGCAACTCTCCTCCTCCTCTTTCGTCTGGTAATAGCTTGCATTTTAATCTATATGATCTTGTTACTATTTTGTTGCAAATCCGAGTCTTCTCTTCTCATCTCTTGCATTATTTTTCAACTTTGCAAGTATATATTTCATTAAGTATTCTGTTTCTTTGTTTTGCTGTGGTTTCACGGCTTGATTTATTCATTTCTGGTTTAATTGAGTATAATTTTATACTTATTCAACTCAAAAGCTACATATACCTAAAAAAAAAAGTTTTCAATAGCATAAAGAACACAACATAGTAAGCATAGGTAGTTTAGGATATTTTAAACTAAAAAAGCTTATGGGTTTCAAATTCTTCCGTTTAAAATTATGAAATGTTAGTTATATGCACAAGATATTTACTTAGATTTCTTTATTAATCTTTAGTAACTTATTGATAGAAAACTATTGTGAAATATCTAGATCTTGAAGGCAAAATAGGATTTTTTTTCTCTAATAATTAACATAAAACAGATTAATAAAGATACGGATGATTACCTTAAAGCCAGTAAAATTTGGATACCTCTCAACACCAGAAAGATCAATACAATCTTAATCCAAAATAAAGAGGAATTTTGATTTTGGGATTAAGGGTGTAAATTTAAACTGGAAAACTGAAAAATCGGACCGAACCGGACTGGACCTGTTGGTCCGGCTTTGAACCGGTCTAGTCCGAAACTGGTTCCTATATTATGAAAACCAGTCAGACCTGGTCTGGTTTCGATTCCGTAGTTTTCAGGACCGAACTAGACCGATTAGAAAAATATATATATTAATTTTATATATTATACAAAATATTTGTTATATATGTAAGTTTTATATATAATATATAATTATATATTAAATTTTTATATATAATTATATATCATATGCAAAATAATTTCATATTATAATTTATAAATTATAACCTGAAATATTAATCTTAAATATGAATATTTATAATTTGTTTGATTATATGTTATTAATATAATTATATATAAGATAATGTTATCATAATTTATAAAATAAAAGTTTAATCTTAAAGATAAAAATTTAATTGATCATATGCTTTAAACATAAAATATATATATTAAATTATTAATAACATTTTATCATAAGAAATAACACTTTATTATATGTTTTTTACATTTTAAAACAACCGGAAAACCGTACCGGAAATAGGTAAAACCGGAGGTATCAGTTTAGGAGGGTAACCGGGGCATAATTGGTTTTGAAAAATGTAAAACCGGTACATACCGGTTCGGTCCTAAATTTTGTTTAAAAGAGGACTGGACTGGACCAGTTACACCCCTATTTAGGATTTAGAAGAGAAGATAAACATAAATCATATATTTGAAGAACTAAGAAATGCTGATTAATATAGATCAATACTTTCAACCAAAATAAATTCATAGTATAAGGTAGTTTAGGATATTTTAAACTGAAAAAGCTTATGGGTTTCAAATTTTTCCTTTCAAAATTTCAGATTTAAGATAGCTTAGTTTGATACTTTTAAAATTATGAAATGTTAGTTATATGAATCAGATATTTACTTAGATTTCTTTTTTAATCTTTACTAACTTATTGATAAAAAAAAACTAGTGTGAAAGATGCAGATCTTGAAGTCAAAACAAGATTTTTTTTCTCTAATAGTTAACATAAAACAGATTAATAAAGATACAGATGATTGCCTTAAACCTAGCAAAATTTGAATACCTTCCTACAGTAGAAAGATCAATACACTCTGAAACTAAAATAGAGAGAAATTTTGGTTTTGAGATTTAGAAGAGAAGATAAACATAAATTATATATTTGAAGAACTAAAAAATACTAATTAATATATATCAATACTTTTAACCAGAGTAAATCTCTAATATAGGGTAGTTTAGGATATTTTAAACTAAAAAAGTTTATGGGGTTCAAATTCTTCCTTTCAAAATTTCAGATTTAAGATAGTTTAGTTTGATACTTTCAAAATTATGAAATGTTAGTTATATGCACCAGATGTTTACTTAGATTTCTTTATTACTTTTTAGTAACTTATTGATAGAAAACTAGTGTGAAATACGCAAATCTTGAAGGCAAAACAAGATTTTTTTTTCTCTGATAGTTAACATAAAACAGATTAACAAAGATACAAATGATTATCATAAACCTAGCAAAATTTGAATACCTCCCAACAGCAGAAAGATCAATACAATCTGAAACCAAAATAGAGGAGAATTTTGATTTTTGGATTTAGAAGAGAATATAAACATAAACCATATATTTGAAGAACTAAAAAATGCTGATTATTATAGATCAATACTTTCAACCAGAGTAAATCCCTAGTAGTTTCCAACAACACAAAGATGAATACAAACACAAGGAGAAGTAGAGGGGATTTCTTCGGCTGTGAATGTGTACTTGATGCGTTTATGTGTGTTATTCTTTAAATTTTATTCATTTGTATTTGTTTTTTTAATATGTAATTGTCAATTGGAGAATTGTAACATTAATTAGACGAGATTAATGTCTAGTAGAGTAAATACAATGAATGACAGAATACATGTGCATGCACATGTTTCGGCAGGAATTGATAACAGATAAAAGGTTTGATGGACATGCATTTGTGTGGGTTATTCTTTAAATTTTATTCATTTGTATTTATTTTTTTAATATGTAATTGTCAATTGGAGAATTATAATATCTAATAAATAATTAGAGAATTGTAACAACCAATAAATTTTAGATTTTATCCATTTGTATTTGTTTTTTTTAATATGTAATTGTCAATTGGAGAATTGTAACATCCAATAAATAATTGAAGAATTGTAATAGCTAATAAATAATTGTTTTGAAATTATCAATCAAAATGCAGTATTTAATGAAGTTTAATTCAAATATGATGGTCAATCCACGATAACTTTCACACGCCCGTTACATTCACAGCACACGGATGGATTTAGACAAACTGCGTTAACTTTAACGGAAAAACAATAAAAACCGTTAAAACAAGATTTATTGTTTGATAGCCACTTTATATATATAAAGATATATGTAAATAAACAAGTCTCGTGTAAGCTTTTATAAAAAAAGCATATCACACATTGAAAAAGAGTAAAAAAATCTATGTTTTTTTAGGACCCACCTTTTACAAATGACTTATGTAAAATTTGTCTAGTTAAAACTTGTACCTAACATTACTCATAAATCAAAACCAATCTAGACGAATGCAAGAAATCATATGTAGTTGAAAACTCTCTTAGAATAAAAAAAAAAAAAATGATACACATACAATTATTTTCATAATTTTTTTATTTAATTTTATTCTAAATAAAACATATTTTTATAAAAATAACTTATAAAATTAATGTCGCTTTACATAAATACTCTTAATTTAAAATATAATTTTATAAAAAAATATTTTTACATACATCATTCTTTTAAAAAAAAAAAAAAAATCTTCTCCACAAATAATAAGAAAAAAAGAACAAAAAACGACTTTGCGATCACTGCCAATACTACACGATGGTCCCCAATTCTGACCATAAAGGGATAATTGGGTCAGTGTTGCCAACAAGTTAGCTTTAATTGATAAATAAAAGAAAGAACATAATCATAATAAAATTGTATGCACATGAATAATTTGATTTAGAACTACTCTCTGAGTTGTAAGGATCGATATTCATGTTTACTTTCACGCTTCCACAGCTTGTAGGTGTGTAATCATTTGTTCATCAACTCAGTACCAGTTTGCCTTTAGTGGGGTTGGGATTTGAGTATACATGTAAAGTCCAAAATTCATATTCACTATTTATTTAGATATGAAGTCAAGCTATGGCTCAAGTAGTGTGTGAGAGGGCACATGCAATGTAATTATTATCATTGTTGTCGACGTGTTTTGCTTATAAATAGCTTTTTGCCTAAGGTCACATTTATTTTCATAGGTGAGATGAGATTAGTTGAGATTAAAATTAAAAATTGAATAAAATATTATTAAAATATATTTTTTTAATATTATTTTTATTTTGAGATTTAAAAAAATTAAATTTTTTATTTTATTTTATATAAAAATTTAAAAAAATTATAATGATTAGATGAGATGAATTGAGAGAAGTTATAAAAATAAACGAGACCAAGTCAAAATAACGTGTATAGAGTATTTCAATTCTGTTTAGAAGTTACCTCTAGCATGTGTTTTGATCCCCATTTATATAGATTGAGTGCTCCATTGGTATAACTTGTCTAAAGATCTCCAATCATGGTTGGACTGTGGGTTGCTAGCACTTTGAATATGCTATCGTGCCAGGCGGGATTGATATACTGGAAAGAGTATTTTGGATGATTATCATTTTTGAAATCGTTCATATTATTTCTTGCCGTTACATCATCAAGGAGTTGTTTAGATTTAGAAATGAGTTGAGATAGGTTAAGATAGTTTGTGAATAGTACAATAAAAGTTAAATTATTTATTATATTTTATATAAAAATTTAAAATATTATAATGATAATATAAGATGAGATGAATTGAGATAGATTTTGAATGCAAACAATACCTAAATCGTTATTAATGATGGCTAGACCCGAACTCTATTAAATTTGTTTGGCGGTCACGGCCCTGGTCTTCTACTAGGTGGGCCTGTGATTTTAGGTTCATGGACCTCTATGGCTTGGGGTTCAGGCCACTCACGAGAGAGAATATTTTCCCTTCTAATCATATCTAGATAGAGTTACTGAGGTGAAAAAAAATCACCTTAGTAATTATCATATTTATTGAATTAGTAGATTATATATATTTATTGAATTAATAGAGATTGTGGCATTAAGTATTTAATGATAGTCGGGAAATTCATACAAAAATTTATAATTTTTTAAGACTCACTTCGTATGTTTCTCTCTGATTATATACCTTAGAATTTAGATACTCCTTCTTATAACAATAATAATTAGAAAAAGTAGTAAAAAAATAGAAAGCTTAACAATGAATTCAAGAAGGTATGAGATATTATAATATTTTAAAAATATACTTTTGAATATTACGAATTGAAAAATTCTATTTAACAACACCTACTGAGCAAAAAAATAAAAAAATAAAGATTTACATCAATAAATTTATGATATGAGACTGCTGAATAGAAGAACAACGATCGAATTTCATCCAAACTAAAAATATTATATATAATAAAACTAAAATACCTTAATATATTCAATATAAGTGGTGATATAGATACAACTCTTTGTATAACTATTTTACAAAGTTTTATTAAATGGATGGTATTTTTGTAAAACTGAGGCGTATGAACGTTATTATTTTATAAAAATAGCATTCATTTAACAGAAAACTGTATTAAAAAAAAAAAAAAAAAAAAAAAACCTTAAAAGAGTTGTGTGCCTAGCACCACTCATTCAACAAATCCAATAAAGAAAAAAAAAATGTGTGAATTAAGCTAAATAAAGCAAGATTTTTAATGTAATTGAATGATTAGGGATTGTTTAGATAGATAAACGATCTCATCTCATCTCATCTCATTATTATGATTTTTTAAAATTTTTGTACAAAATATAATAAATAATTTAATATTTTCAAATTTTAAAGTAATAATAATATTAAAATATAATATTATAATAATATTTTATTTAACTCATTTAAAATTATTTCATTTCATCTCATTTTATTTTAACTTACTATCCAAACGAGGCATAAATATCTAATTACTGGTATGAAATAGTTCGATCATTTTGTGCAAGTGAAATTCATAGCTTTGCTTGCAATACCAGTAAAGTCTTGACGATATTCAACCTAGTAAAGGGTCCAAAAGTAGAATATAGATAAGAAAAGAAAAATTTATCTTTTCTTTTGAAAAAAGATGATGAAGGAAAAATTGGATTCAAAGTCACAAAGCATAAAGTGAAATAATTATTTTTAAGTTATTTTTTCATTTAATATAATCGATATATAAAAACACGTAAAATAGGTATGTTTAGTTACCAAATTCATCTCAACTCATCATTATAATTTTTTTAAATTTTAATACAAAATATAATAAATAATTCAACTTTTTCATATCTCAAAATAATAATAATAATATTAAAAAATAATATTCTAATAATATTTTATCATTTCAACTCAATTCAATTCAGTTCAACATCTAAACGCGGCCTAAATCAATCATACGTTGTGAGATTATAACATATTATAATAAGAGAAATGATATTCGCAATCTTAATTGTGCAAGCTTCGGACTATATATCACTTTCAGAAAAATGGGTAAATCTAAAACCTACATAAAAAAATTATTTTTTTAATGATGGATCCTAATTTTCTTCAAGAAAATGTGTAAGACTTGCATATTCTAAGACTATATCTAATATTACTCATATAATAAATTATAACATTTATCTGCAATAGATAAACAAAAATCTAAAGATACTACTATCACACAAATTACAATTATTACACAACTACGTAAAAAAATATCATTTTTATAACACTTTTTTCACTTTTATTTTTAACTTGATGCGTTTAAATTTAAAAAAAAAATATTTTTTATTATAGAGTTGTGAAATATCTATTAATAATACCATGATAAATGTGGTTATGTTCTCAGATTCGCAAGCATCCCATGGTTGATCGTATTCATTTAGAGCAATGGTATTTACTTAGCCAAATATCAGTGCATCTAAAAATTTTAGCTTTATATTTGTGAAATCCTCAGCATTAGAGTAGGAAAAACTTAGAGCTCCACATATAATAAATTCAAATCTTTTTCCATCTTTAACTAGATACTGTTCGTAACCAAAATACATATTTTATTCCAAAATATTACTATCTCTAATTATTAATTAACATTATCAATAATAATATAATTATTTACTTTCCATAGCTGTCACAGTTCCATACATGAACACTGATGGGCCGATGTTTATTATGGGCTTTGGTTGGCTCAGTCTTCTTCTTGTTGTTTGTTAGTGAGTAGTACTTTTCAATACAAATTATAATAAACAATTCAATTTTTTCAAATTTTAAAATAATAATAATATTAAAAAATAATATTCTAACAATATTTTTTCAACTCAATTCAATTCAGTTCAACATCTAAATATAATTTTAATATATTTTCTTCAAGTAATTTTGGATGCGTTACGATAGCCGATAAAAAAAAGAGGAGCAATGGTAGCATCCTCATCCAAAGTGGGGCATAAAAGACTTATGGAGTATCAAAGAATAATCGACTTGGAGTTCAAAGGAAACAAATACACATGGTTTAATGATAGACATTACAACGCAATGATCCAAGAGAGACTCGACAAAGCCATTGCAAATGGAGTTTGGAGAACAAATTACCCGAGAACTAGAATAGCATCAGATCATGCACCTCTTCTTTTCAAAGTTAAATAAAATAGTGAGGTAGGATGAGATGAGATAATTTTATATGAAAGTTAGAAGTTAAATAAAATATTATTAGAATATTATTTTTTAATATTATTATTATTTTAAGATTTAAAAAAATTAAATTATTTATTAAAATTTATATGTAAATTTAAAAAAAATTATAATAATAAGATATGACGAGATGAGACAAAATGATTTATGTATCCAAACGGATGTCAATCTCACATCCAAAACATAATTACGTAGTGAGTTCCTATTTGGAACGGTCGGGCTGGTGTTAGTCGTTTAACAGCCTCCAATCAAAACAAGACACATATAAAGTTTTACACTAGACTCAATAAATCTGATCTCACTTGATAAAACGAACGGAAGCAAATTCTGAGAAGAGAAACAACGAAATTAATCTAATTTCATTCGAACTTCATCTCTTTTATTTTGGGAAGAACCAGATCGCTACCGCACGGAACCCAGACCACCGCTGCACGAAACCAGATCAGTCGCCACCACAGCCAGACAACGTCTTCGCACCCACCAAGTTTCGTCGCCCCCGTGAAGCTCTTTCTCCCCAGTTTGTTCCGTCGCCCATCCACAACTTTTTTCAAACGAGATTACATTTTAAATCCTAAAATTTCAGACAAATTAAGAATCATGCAGATCGGTCTAACCCAATTCGCCGAATGGCCAATATTAAGAAGTGAAAGTTAGCACTGCACAAATTAAGGATCTATTTTATAGCAGATTTTCTTCCTTATTCCCTTCGGAGAGATCACAGTATTCTCTCAAAAAATTAATCGCAGTCTTTTGCTATCAGATTTTGTTTTTTTGGATTTATGGGAATGAGTAAGATTTATGCTTCATGGCCCAATAGGAAACATCGTTATCCTTTTGCGAGTGAGAGCAATCCCAAGGAATAAAACCACTGCTATGAATCACATCACTTTCCATTTTTCTGCCATTTCAAGCTCTGATATGTTGCATACGTTAGCTAGCTATGTTATTGATTTATAACTTCACTCCACAAAGCTAATGTTTGCAACGATCCGTCAGTTCCAATGACCAACTCATTTGCCCTCCTCATAACTGGTCGAGGAATTATAGCTGAGAGAGGGAAGGAGATTTTTTCACGGGAGGGCAGAGCAGAGAGATACGAGGGAGTTTTTTTCACAACATTATCAGCTGTAGGCAGGCATATGAGATGTAAAATAGAAGAGCTACGTTGCAAATACTCATTGGAAGGCTATTATTAGAGGAATAGCAGACCGACTGGTTTGAAGATATTCTCTTACGTAGTTGATAGTGTCGTTCTGTCGAGCATTGACATGTGGAGCTGGGATGTAGGAAGTTATATCTATTACAAATGGGGCATTTCCATTATGATGTATCAGACCCTTTTATTATATTCTCTGTGTCTACCACAGTAAAACTTTTATCAGGCAGCAATGCAGGTGTTGATATCCGCGAGGGTTTTTGGAATTCGGCCCACAGCCCACTGAATGGTGAATACTAGTACAATTACAACCCTAAAATGGTAGAGTAGGAAGAAGCTAACCCTGAGGCTGAGGGTGGTATTGGTATATCCATCCGTCCTTGGCGCCACACTTTCAAAACTCAAAAAAGTCCGTACCCACCGTTTTCCTGAAAACACCTTCACTTTTTGTGACATATATACGCTCTCTCTCTTCAAAACCAGTTGCTACTTGCTCCTTCACCAAACTTTCTCTGTTTTGCTGGGTTTGTGATGGCGCGTGGAAGAAAGAAGCGGGATTTGCAGGAAGGATGTGGTCCTAAGGGGGAAGGAGTAGTTGGAGAAGCAGTTGAGCCTGTGACGAAGAAGGATCCTGGGGCTTCGGTGGAGAAGGCCGAGAAAGGGGATGCTTCTGTTAATGGAGATGGGGTTTCTATGGGAAGTGGGCCGAGGACTCGGGGGTTGAAGAGGCTGAACTATGCTGAAATCATGGGCGAAGATGATGGTGAGGTTTTGGTGAAGAAGCGTCGGAGGAAGAAAAGCAAGCTATCTACTGGTGAAGATTATGTTGTTCAGAAGAATGAGAAGGTTGAGGATAACAATGGGTTGGCGTCAGAACAAGGAATTTTAGATTACGCAGATAAGCAGAGGATACTGGATAGGCCAATAAAGAAGCGTGGGAGGAAGAGAAAGAACTTATCGGCCGAGAAAGGCCATGGAGAAAGTTGTGGTGCTCAGCAGGATGAGAAAGTTCAGGAAATTAATGGGTTCGATCCAGGGCAAGGCATTGATGGCAATGCAAATAAGGGGAAGATGCGGGGAAGGCCAAAGAAGAAGCGTGGTAGAGTTGGAGTTGCAAACAAGGTTACGAAACAGGCGGTTTTGGAAAACAAAAAGAAGAACAATGGGGCAGAGAGGAAGGATTTTTATGGAAGCAACAGTAGGACAGGTTATTCATTGAGGGCTACAGAAGTTCCGAACCAAGATATTGCTAAAGTAAATAAATATGATAAAGTACCAATCTTCTTCCCTTTTTTTTTTTTTTTTTTTTTTTTTTTGTGTTTTTGCTTTGTTGTGCGGTTCTAGTAGTTAGTTTTCTAGATCGTGTTTGACTGACTTTGGATTCGACAGTGGATCGAAGAGGAGTCCTTAATGTGTCATCAATGTCAGAGGAATGATAAAGGCGAGGTTGTTCGGTGCAAGAGTTGTAAGAGAAAACGATATTGTGTTCCTTGCCTGAAAAGATGGTAAATTTTTTTTTTCCTTTTCTTTTTGCTTAACTAGTTTGTTGATTTGGTATTCACTTTTATATAGAACCATGTCAATATCAGTGTGGTTTACGTGTTAGTTTTGGCACTTTGAATTGAAGTTATCTTGGTTTATACCCGCAAAGAAGTTTCAGCTCTAATCTTGAAATTAGTCATTCTATTGTGAATCACATAATCTCATAAGACGGTGAACATGCAAACTATGCATTATAAAGCTCGAGACATTAATTTACAATTTTTTTGTTGGTGAGTAAGCCAGCCACTTCTAATGAAAATCAGAGGCACAGTTTTATTAAGCAAGCCATCCTCAGACATGATGAATTGCATGAATGAATAATAGAAAGTATGTCTCATCAGAGCAAAATAAGGTAGTCATGCTGTTCAGCTTCATTAAACTTTTATTAGGGATCGGTCCAAATTCCAAAACTTGTACAATTGATTTCTATGGATTGGAACCTATGCCCCTGAGGCTGACGATGAAAGTTAAGGGAGGTCCAAAAATATTTCTAGCTGTAAAACAAAACATTCTGTATCAAAATATGAGCTTCTGCATGTGCAGTTACCATATGTATTGTGTAGGTATCCAAATATGGAGAAGGATGCTGTTGCAGAGGCTTGTCCAGTGTGTCGTGGAAATTGCAATTGCAAAGCATGCTTACGATTGGACGTGCCTGTTAAGGTTAGTTTATCCTTTTTCTCACATTTCATAAGATAGTTTATTTTCTGATGCTGTGCTTTTTCTTATATTATCATGAATGTGAGTTTGACACATTATAAGTTGTGGTGCAGAATTTGAAGAACCTAGAATTTACTGTCAGTGAAGACGAGCAGTCTGAGCACTATAAATATGTGCTGCAAACAATTCTTCCAATTTTGAAGCAACTTAATGAAGAACAAATGACTGAAAAGGAAATGGAGGCCAAAAGACAAGGTATTTTCTTTCTTTCCTTATTCAAAAGGAAGAAAAAAAGGTTAGAACCTTGTCCGTCATGCAACTCTTGTTATAGTTTTGAAGTGACCACAGAAATTGAGTTAGTCTGGATTGGAAGATGTCTCATAAATGTGGAAATTGAAATTTTTACCGGTTTGAGAAAATCACTTTTGGCTTGCTTCATTGCTGAACATTATAATCTACACTTTTCTTTAATTTGGATTGATGTTAATTTTGACCGTTGCAGGCAGTTGCTCTTTAGTAGGTTGTTTTTTGGATGTAATCTTCTGATTTGATTATGTCATGCTCATTTGATAGGGTTATTGCATCCGCTTTTAGAGATAAAGCAAGTAGATTGCCCTATTGACGAACGTATGTATTGGTAAGGTCTTTTCTGGTTGGCATGACCTTCTATGAATTCCTTATATCACTAAACTAGCATGTTTAGGCGTTGTTCTTGTATATGTCTTGTATACTTGGGCTCTTGCCTACTCTTTTGATCAATAAAAATTTATTTACCAATTAAAAAAAAAGGTCTTTTCTGGAGATGCCTTCTGTTTCTCATAGTTACATAGCTTTACGAAGGTTTCTTCCTGCTACATTTGTTTTGCAGTGACAACTGCAAGACTTCCATATATGATTTTCACAGAAGTTGTCCTAGATGTTCCTATGATCTTTGCCTTATCTGTTGCCGGGAGATTCGTGATGAAAACATCTGGGGAGTTGATGAAGAAGTGATTATGAAGTATATTGACCGTGGCTTTGACTATATGCATGGTGGAGAGGGTAAGGAAGTGAAATTACCTGCTGAGACGTGCCCTGTGGATCATATGAAGTCAAAATCTGGGTGGAAATCAAAAGAAGATGGTAGCATTCCTTGCCCCTCAAAAGACATGGGTGGTTGTGGTCAGGGAATTCTAGAATTGCGATGTGTTTTTTCAGAAAATTTCATTTCAGACTTGGTCAAAAAAGCAGAAGAAATAGCCAGAAGTTGCAAACTTATGGATGTGGCTGCAATATCTTTACAACGGTGTTTGTGCTTCAACTCTGTGGGAGAAGTCGACTTCAGCAATGATAGGTTACGAAAAGCGGCGTCTCGAGAAGATTCTGATGACAACTATTTGTATTGCCCGAGGGCCCAAGATATACACCAGGGGGATTTGAAACATTTCCAGTGGCACTGGAGCAGAGCTGAGCCCATACTTGTCAGTAATGTGCTTGAATCTGCATCTGGTTTAAGTTGGGAACCAGAGGTCATGTGGCGTGCAGTCCGTCAGTTGAAACATGCCAAACATGATAGGGAGTTGGAAGTTAAGGCTATTGATTGCTTGGATTGGTGTGAGGTGAGTTCATTACCATCCTTCTAAAGAATCTTATTTCTGGATGTCTTAACTTCTCATTTTCATTCCAATGCTGTTTGTGTCTAATTTACTTTGCTTAATCATGTTTGATGAAAATGTCTATGTAGTTACTTGGAATAGAAGAATCTTTTATTTGGAAATTTCAAACTAATTTTACCAGTGAAATTCCTTCAGTTTTTAAGACAGCAATACGTTTTCCAATATCAACTTGTCCATAACTTTACCATGTCATCTATAATCCCCTCCCTTGAAAATTAACAGCTGGATATGCTCCCTTCTCGGATTTTTTTTTTCAGGGGAAGATCATAATGACTGCTTTCGTGTCCTTTCAATCTCAAATTGAAAACTTTGGTCCCAATTTTGGTGACTGTTGGTACCTAGTTTTTGAGCCATAATTCATGGTTGTTTCTTTTGCTTTTCCCTCTTTTTTTAGAGCTTTAGGGGTTTTGGACTCTTTGGGATAGATTGGGTTGTGCCTTCTTGCAAGGTGGATCTTCTAACATGTTGTTAAGGTCAAATTGGTAGCTACAAGTGTGCCTTATTGTGGATGATGACTCCATTGTGCTTTATTGTGGTGCCTTTAGAGAGAGAAATAAGCGTAATTTTGAGGATTGCAGGAGATTGGTGTCAAGGCTCAACTCTTTCTCTATCACTTTTTTCTTTTGCTAGTTAGGTGAATATCTTCGTGTACTTCCTGTACTCTTGGATTGCACTCCTTTTCGCTAAAAAAAAAATTTATCTATAGGAAGAAATTAAGAGTACTTTCCCAGTTGTCTTCTCAGCCTGCTCTCGTTCGGTCTCTAGTAATTAGCTCCTCTCGTCACAGGTCACTGCTATCATTTCCAAATAGAAGTAGCCTTGATTGCATTAAATGTAAACAATTTATTTTTTACTCTATTGCATAGCCTTTTGTTTTTCGTCTTGTGAGGCTCATCTGAGTCAGCAGGTCTGGTCTTAGATTTGCTTTACGATTCTAATTTGTATGATGAATTGCAGTGCAATATCAATATCCACCAGTTCTTTACATGGTATATGCATGGTCGTGTTGATCAGCGCTTGTGGCCCTTGATACTAAAACTGAAAGACTGGCCTCCATCTAATTTGTTTGAGGAACGCTTGCCACGTCATGGTGCTGAGTTCATCTGTTGCTTGCCCTTTAAGGAATATACACATCCACGCAAGGGTCTTTTAAATATTGCAGTCAACTTGCCTGAGAAATCTCTTAAGCCAGATATGGGCCCCAAGACTTATATTGCTTATGGAATTCCTCAGGAGCTTGGCCGTGGGGACTCTGTCACTAAGCTTCACTGCGACATGTCTGATGCGGTATGTGGTTTTGTTGGCACTTCTACCTTTTTGTTTGTTGGAGTGGAACTTCTCTTTGCATGGTCGCTGCTTGGAACTGTCTATGTTTGTTTGTACAGGCTAAAGGAATTCCAAGTTAAGGGCCAAGGGCCAGATGAATCACATAAGTTTTGGTATCTGGTGAACACTTCATGGCTGTGTCTATTACTGCCCATCACAAACATTTATGGGTTTGATACCTTGCCACAGTTGACTAAATTCTATGGCATACTTATCTTATAATCTTTCGTACCAGTTATGTTATATAAGCTTCAATGACCTTTGGCAAAGCTGTTTGCAGTTTGCCAATCTGGTATTGGGTTGTTTTAAGTTTAGTTTAATGGACAATTACTACATTGAGTCCAAACCTAGAATATTCACAACTTCACACATTGCTTTATGTTTCTTAATTTTTGTTAATCATACTTGATTTAAATAATATAGTTGCCTTTGATTCATATTCCTGCAATCAGCAGTTATTACAATGTCATGTATTCTTAGTCACTTAGGTGCAATATTCACGTTTTTAGGGTGTAGTCTATGTTTTTAGGGTTTACTCTACATAGTGGCACAGATTCAATTGTCATGCCCTTAACCCACCCGGCCACCCCAAATTAGGGGTATTCATTAGCTTCCTTCATTATAATGTTATTTTACTTTCTATAGAAGTTAAAAAAGGAAGTTTTTTTTCTTTTTTTTTGGGGGGGGGGTGTGAATAGGTACCATTATGCTTTGGACACAATTGACTTGATGGAAGTAAAACATGTGTAAAAGGAAACAGAGAATATTGCAATGATGGGTAAGGCTTAGGTGCGGTTTTTGTTGTAATTGAATCCCTTGGTGAAGAACACGTCTCGTAATAGATACAAGGGACATAAATAAAAATTAAGTTTTCCTTTTTGTTGTTTGAGACTCTTAATTTAATTTGTTCTTAATTCAAATTTTCAGGTAAATGTTTTGACACATACTGCCAAGCCGACCTTTAAAGCTGAGACACTCGAGAGTATAGAGAAGTTGAAAAGGAAGCACTTTGAGCAAGACCAAAAAGAAATCTTTGGGGATTTTCTGCCTGTGGATGAAAAGGTCAAGATTAACATTTCTGGCGGTGGGTCTTGTACACTTACTGCTAATGATAAAGAATTTAGCGGTGAACCTGGGGATCAGAACACCTTTGTAACCGTTACAGAACCGGCTAATCATGTTGCTCAACTCGCTGGTGATTCAAGGATGGATGGGGCAGGCTTTTCAAGGGGCTCAGTGCTGGAAAAGACTCAAGTGCCAAAAGTGGATGAAGCTAACAATGGTGGGAGTTTTCTTACAAGTTCTGGAAATAATTTGGATGGGTTAGAAGCTTCTCAGAGTGGTGCCCTTTGGGACATCTTCCGAAGACAAGACAGTCCTAAGCTGCAGGAGTATCTTAAGAAGCATTTCCGGGAATTCAGGCACATCCATTGTTGTCCATTGCCGCAGGTAATTTGGCATGCCATTTTCGTTTGGTCGATACTAAGAAATGGTGTTGCTTTTTAATGTGTAAATACTAAGAAATGGTGTTACTTTTTATAATATGCATACAGCTAAGGTTTGTAGAAAAAGATTTTGAACCTTTTAAAATTACCTTTAATTTGTGCCAAAGGGAACTGTTGGAAATCCAAATCATGTAACAAATTGGGATATAGGTAGGGATATTCTTCTGACATGACGGAAGTCGGAAGGCAGACCATGCAGAAGCCAAGTTGAGATCAGCCTTCTGAGTTGAACCGAGTTCTGACTGTCGGTTCAGGAGATGTAAGGATCGAATTGCAGATCAAGAATTTTCTTATTGGCCCAAACATGGGTTTGGCTCCCCTTTGGCCCACATTCTTTTGGTTTTTTTTGCCTTTTTTTTTTTTTTTTATCATTATTATACTGTCTGCTTGGGTAGAAAGACTTCCTTCTGCCTGCTGGGATTTTGATTGTTTTGGCTCAGGCCAGGTCAGAAGTACAGCTCGGATCGGGTGCAGCAGGAATCTGAACTTATGTAGATATCTGCCTGACCAGCTCTGCACCAGCAGGACTTAGGATGTGAATAAACAAATCATTGAGTGGAAATATAGCATTAAATTCCTGTTAATACTTGACAAATATTTCTGTGGAATCAGTTTATTATATCTTTTGGTGCTACAGGTTGTTCACCCTATACATGACCAGACCTTTTATCTGACTGTGGAGCACAAGAGAAAGCTCAAGGATGAGTATGGTCAGTTTGTTAAATATGTGGAGCTAGTTGGACTGAATGCTGCAATCTTTTTTTTTATCGTAATTTATTATGATTCTTTTTTATGGTAATTTTATGGTGTCATAGGAATTGAACCATGGACATTTGTCCAAAATCTTGGGGATGCTGTCTTCATTCCTGCTGGCTGTCCGCATCAAGTCAGAAACCTAGAGGTATAGTAAATTTCTCTTGGGGTTTTTTTTTTTTTTCTTGTTTCTCTAGTTCATAAAAATTGGATATAAATTTAAAGTACCTCTTGCACCAGTAACTAGTCATACAAAATTATTTTGCTACATTTCCCTTGAAATAAAGCAGAGGGATTTACACATCAATAAGGTATCAACTAGTCTATCCTTCTACACCCGTCTCTTGTTCAAGTAATGTTCTTTTACAGCTCGACTAGGATGATATCTTCGTGGACTTGTTGTATTTCTAGCATCTATAAGTCATTCCATCTTGCAAGGACAATATTTGAGTGTCATAATTCTTTGTTCAGGTGATGTCGTATTGCCTTTATCTTATTCAGTTATTTAAAAGAGTAGACTGGTAGATGTGGTTTGTATGGTTTATTTGTAGTGGGTTGTTCAAGCTCTCTAGTGATGAGACGTGAGGCGGCCCGGGAGCAATTTCGAGAAGGAAACCATGATCTCTTTGGTGTACCAAAAGGTGGCCGTGAGGATAGGGAGGAACTAATCTTGAAGATTTATCCACTCCATGGTGTTTTGAGTGGAGTCAGCTCATTTTTCTGGATTGCAGAGATTAGTGAGAACTCTTGATTTGAGTATGGGTGGTGCGATGGTGGGGGTTGCTGAACTTTCTGGTGTTGTGCATACTGAAGATTATTATGATTTGGAAGCCAATGTTGAGCACTATTTTGAGTGCAGTTTGTGAATTATGAGGGGCTGCTCTTATAGTTGAGGAACTTCATGGTCAAGGAAAGCCAAAAACCTGCACATGGGACCATATGAAAATAAAGATGAGAAATAGTTTTTCCCTGTTGGTGGATTTGTACCAACATTTTTATGATTTGATGCAAACTAAGCATAGAAGCATATTCGTCTGAATTTAATAATTTATCTATTCATGTCAACCTCAATGAAAGGAATGTGCAACTGACAACTTGCTATCTTTTGGGGTTGAGTTCTTCAATTCAAGATGTGATGGGAGTTATTAGGCTCACAGATTCGGAGGATGCAACAAAAATGCCTTGTTGTCTGAAGCAAAGGATATTAAGGCTTGGGCTGAGAAGACTTTTAACACCTAGGGCTGCTAGTTCTACAGTTCAGTGAGGCCCTACTGCTGCTAGTATTTCAAGAGCTGATCAAACAGCTCTGCATAGTGCCAATGGTGAGGGATATTCCAACCATGATGGGATTTGACTTACTAGTGGTGTTGACTGAGTGGAGAAAGGGAAGGAAGTTTCTAGTATTAGTTGTCAAAAACTCTACTTTTTGCCATTAAATTGTGGAGTGAGGTCATTTGTTGTATGCATGTCCATAAAGAAGAGTTTAATTGGTTGATTAGGAGGAAGAAGTGACACATCAAAAACTCTACTTTTTGTCATTAAATGACGTGCCATCAGCTATGGAAGGAGTTTGGTGGTTACAATTGTTTTAGTAGCAACTATATTGAGGGATACAAAGGATTGTGAGGTCCAAATATTTTTTGAATTTGGTGGATCTGCCACTTTTTGGTGGTGTGCACACTTGGTCCAATAATCGGGCCTGGTCCAGTTTGGACAGATTTTTGGTGTCTCCACATGGGAGACTCACTATTCTAACTTACTCCAGAAGAGGTTGGATAGAGTTTTGTCGTTCCATTTCCCTATTGTACTGGACTGTGTGGGCATTCATGAGTGTAAAAGATATTTTAAGTTTGAAAATATGTGGTTGAAAGTTGATGGTTTTGTGGAAAAAGTTAGGTCATGGTGGTCCTTGTAGTTTTTAGAGGGCTCACCAAGTTTTATGCTGGTTGGGAAATTGAAAGCATTGAAGAGGGACTTGAAGATGTGGAATGCAGATGTCTTTGGACATCTTGATAGTCAAAAAGGTTCTTTATAGAGGCTTTACAGGTTTTGGAGGATAGGGAGGTGAGCGTTCCTCTTTCTAAGGAGGATTCTTGTAGGAAACTATTTATCACTACGGAGCTTGAAAATGTGCGTTTAATGGAAGAAATCTCATGGAGACAGAAGTCACGTGCCCTTTGTTTGAAAGAAGGGGACTATTGTACTAAGTTTTTCCATCGGGTGGCTAATTCTTATCGTATGAATAATGCCATCGAGATACTTCAAGTTGATGGACATGTTTGCTCTGACCATGATGTTATTAAGAGTCATTGTCAACTTCTATGAAGATCTCCTTTTTGTAAAATTTCCTTGGAGTCCCAAACTTGATAGCTTGCCCTTTAGGACTATCAATCAATCAAGCTCTATTTGGTTGGAGAGACATTTTGAGGCAGATGGGGTTTTTTAGGTGATTTGTGGGATGGCTAAGGATAAAGCCCCGGGTCTAGACGGGTTCTCTATGGCTTTTTATCATGATTGTTGGGATGTCGTTGGTGAGGATATTATGAAGGTTTTCATGAACTTTACACTTCTGGTAAATTCGAAAAAAGCATTAATACATCTTGTATTGCTTTTATTCATAAGAAAGTTGGGGCAATGGAGGTGAAGATTTTTCGACGTATTAGTCTCATTAATGGGTGTATAAGATAATCTCAAAGGTGTTTGCCAATTGTATGAGTTCTGTTATGAGTAGTATTATATGAAAATCTCAAAATGTTTTTGTGGAGAGACAAATCTTGTACTTGGTTTTGATTGCCAATGAATGTTTGGATTGTAGAATTAAGGAAGGTACACTTGGGTTCTTGTTCAAGTTGGATACGGAAAAGGCTTATGTCCATGTTAATTGGGGTTTTTTATTACTTACTTGGGAGGTGTGGTTTTGGGGATAGATGGATTTCATGGATTAGGTATTGTATATCTACTATCCATTATTTGGTTTTGGTGAATGGTGCATTGGAGGGATTTTTAAACAGCTCTACGGGATTAAGATAAGGGGATCCCCTCTCCTCTTTTCTGTTTGTCATTGTTATGGTCACACTGATTCGCATGTTGGGAGGGGCTGTTAATGGAGGTTTTCTTGTTGGTTTTTCAGTGGGAGGTGTTAATATATCTCACCTTCTCTTTGCTGATGCTACTTCCCTTTTTTGTGAGCCTGGATCGTGGTGATATGCAATATTTGAGGGTTGTATTACTTTGCTTTGAAACTGTTTCGGGCTTGAAATCTCTCGAATCTGAAACGACTCTTGTGGGTATAGTGAACAATATTAATGGCTTGGCAAATATCTTGGGCTGTACGGTTGCTTCACTGCCCTTGAAATACCTTGGTCTTCTGTGGAGGCTGCTTTCAAGGCAAAATGTATTTGAGAGGGTGTGTTAGAAAAAATTGACAGAAGTTTGGGAGGTTGGAAACCAATCTATTTATCAAAGGGTGGTAGATTAAGGGCATGGTTGAGTAATGAGATATGATGAGAATTTGGCAAATAATAGTGAAATTGTTTGAGTTAAGATGCTTTATTAGATTTTGAGAAAAGAGAGAAAAAGTTAAATAAAAATATTATAAAATTAAAATATTATTTGCATATTATCATTTAATTTGAAATATGAAAAATTAGTTTTTTTTTTTTTTGTGTGTTTTTGTTTGAAAGTTTGAGAAAATTATAATGATTAGATGAAAAGTATTTTGTGTTTGAATGATGTTTGAGAAGAAAATTGTGAAAACTTTTGAGACGAGTCATCTCATTTAAGTGCCCAAACATAGCTTACTCTCATCAAGATTCAAGAGCACTTTATCTAACCTCCCTACATATTTCATTTCTCTATTTCCGTTGCCTACAGGTGTGGCCTCTCATATGGAGAAAACTTTTTGTAATTTGGGGAGGAAACAAAGTTTCATCTTGTTGGTTGGGATAAAGTTTGTTCCCCGATATCTTGTGGTGGTTTGGGGGTGCGTAATTCGAGGGTCTTCAACAAAGCACTCTTGGGAAAATGGTTGTAGAGATATTATCAAGAAGGTGAGGGTTTGTGGAGAGAAGTCATAGATTCAAAATATGTGAGTATAGGTGGGCTGGTGTTCTAATGAAGTTAAGGGGACATGATGTGAGGTTGTGAAAAAATATTCGCTCTAGATGGGGGAGGTTCTCCAAATTTTTCAGATTTGCTGTTGGAAGAGGTCATTGTGTTTATTTTTGGCTGATGTTTGGTGTGGTGAAAGGGCTCTTAAGCATGTTTTTCCCATGCCCTACCAGATTTCAAGGGATAGAGGCATGGTGGCTGATTTATTGGTGTTTTCCATTGGTTCTGTCCATTGGAATGGTAGTTTTTGAAAGTGGCTCATGATTGGGAATTCGAAATGTTTGCTGGTTTTTTTGACTCATTGAATGCTATGTCGTTTGGCAATCTGTTGGAGGATAGGATGATTTAGACTCTTGGTGGAAATAACAAGTTTTCGTTGCGTTACTTCTATAAGGCCCTCTTGGGATTCTTTAATGATCATTGTTTTCCTTGAAAGGCTATTTGGAATTCTAAGGCACCTCCTAAGATTGCTTTCTTTATATAGACTGCATCTCTTGGGAGAATTCTCACATTTGACAATTTAAAGAAACACGGTCTTATCATTTATGGATTGGTGCTTTTTGTGCAAGAAAGATGGGGACTCATTGGATCATCTTTTGTTACATTGTGAAGTGGCCCGGTGTTTATGAAATGAGATCCTTAATTGGAGCAGGCTGGCATGGGTTATGCCTGTAAGAGTTATGGGTATTTTGAAGTGCTGGACAAGTATTAGGGGAAATGTCCACATTGTTGCTGTGTGGAGAATGATCCCTCATTGTATTATATGGTGTATGTGGATGGAGAGAAACAAGATGTGCTTTGAAGATAAGGAACATTCTTTGGATGAGCTGAAGAGATTCTTTTGTAGTACTTTATTTTCTTGGGCTTCGGCCATTACTTGTAACCTGGACAATTTTCATGATTTGTCTCTCATTAGTGCTTAGTGGTAATTAGGCATATTTGATGTATACTCCCTGTGTACTTGGATTATGCCTTTTTGAACAAATTGTCAAGATTAAGATTTTGAGAGAAAATAATGGGTAGTTCAAAACTCTTGTCCTACCCTCTTACCATTGCACCATATATAAATTAGCTTGTGTTTTACATTTATACCCATATGGAGTATACTTAGTACAGTAATGCCCTCCAACATTCTTCAAGTTGGAGCATATATGTCATTTAAACTCAGTTTAGAACAAATAAACTATAAATGACTGACATAATGACTTGGTAGATACATTTGTAAGTTGCTCTAGACTTCACAAAAAGTGTGGAAATATCACCAATAAGTATTTTATCTCAGAAGAAATGACAATCAATCTCTATATGTTCAGTCCAATTATGAAATACTTGATTAGAGGTAATATGTGATGTAGCTTGATTATCACAAAGCAACTAGAGAAGAGTAGGAGTTGGGAAGCCAATCTCTTGAAGAAAGTGTTGTAACCATGTCAATTCACTAGTAATATGAGCATTGCCTCGTATTCAGCTTTTGCACTAGAATGGGCTACTATTATTTGTTTCTTACTCTTTCATGTAACTAAATTACCCCCCAAAAAGGTATACCACCCAGTAGTATATCTTGTATTTGAAGGAAACCTTACCCAATCAACATCAGAAAAAGCTTCCACTCAAAGATGTCCATTTAATTTCTATAGCAATCTAAGCGCAAGAGCTCACTTACAATAGCAAAGAATATGAATTAAGCATTCCAATGTGAGACACTGGCGGAGAATTGACTCGCTACAATCACTACATAAGAAATGTTAGGTGCGATGATGGTAATAGAATTCAACTTTCCAACAAGTCGACGTGCTTGATTGGATCTTCAAACAAATCTCCCTTATCTTTAAAGAGCTTATGATTTTGATCTATAGGAGTATCAATAGGTCGAGCACCCAATAACCCAGTTTCTTCCAATAAGTCAAGTACATACTTTGTCTGAGATAGACTAGTACCTTTTTTAGACTTGCTAACTTCAATCCCAACAACTTCAACCCTCAAAGATATACTTGTGGTCAATACATTCTCACAAATGATGCATTTGATTTTTTTTTTCAAGGAAATTGTTAATCTTCACGAAATTCCTTGTTTTATTGTGTTAGACTGAGCTGTGAAGTTTATGAGACACTTTTGGCATTTGTTATGGAGAAGATTGGGCACACAATTGGAAGTATTCTAGCACACATGACCCTTAAATGGATGGCCAAATTGAAGCTATAAATAGAAGATTATGTGAAGAATACTTCCTCAACCAAATGTTCACTTGTAATAATACAATGAATATGACCACTTAGAAGACTTCTTTTGAGGCTGTATATGATTATGAACGATAGCATTTGTTATGTCTTGGTCCGTTACCCCAAGAAATAGGGTGAGTGAAGATGGAGAAGCCTTTGCGGAACATTTGAGGTGCTTTTGTGATTATGTGCTCCCATTGTAACAAGCATCAAAATGGATGGGGAGACAGCTAATAAACACTAGTGTTTGAAAGAGTTTGAAGGCACATACCAAAAACTAGGCAAGAAGATTTGGCTTGTGTAAGGTGTTAAAGAAGATAGCACTAATTCCTATATCATAGAGCTGCTCAATGACCTAGAAATTACTCTGATATCTAATGTTACAGGTTTGTGCTTTGATGAGTTCAAAGGAAATGGTGAAACAGCTCCAACTATTTTGAAACTACTTCCTAAGAAGCTTCTCAAAGTTGAAGATATTCTAAACATAAGAGAGGCCAATTCACTACAAAGGAATTTGTAGTTGTGATTGGGGATCAATTGGTTGAGAAATCCTACTATTGGAAGTACATGAATCTCTTAGGAAGAACTGAAGCATGGTGATCCTGAGCCATATGCTGAATCTCTAGCCACTTTAAAGCCGGACTTAAGTTCCCACCCACCCGAAAAGGTTCATGCGTGTTCATTAAAGTTGGCCTAATCTTGTTTAGTTCTTATTGGAAGTCAAGCAATGTTTTTATTTTATTTTATTTGAGTCTTCTAAAATGGTCATGTGATGTGAGCTACTTCAGTAGGGTCAATAAAGTCCTTAAAATCATTAGGACAACACTAGGTTTGTGTCTTAGCTATAAAGGACTGGTTTTGATATCATTGCTCTAATCAAATGACTAAGAGGATGTTTGGACATAGAGATGGGGCACAAAATTTACAAAATTTCTCATATTCATTTTCAAACACCACTCAAAACACAATATTTTTCAATTTTCAATTTTCAATTTTTTCATCTAATCATTACCTAATCATTATCCAAACACAAAAACCGATACACTTTTTACTAACTCTAAAACAAAACACGAAAATCAATACAACTTTACAAACTTCAAGAAAAAAATAATATTAAAAAATTACATTCAAATAATTTATAAATTTTATAATATTTTTATTCAATTTTTTCTCTCCTTTTCCAAAACTCAATAAAATATCTTAACTTAAACTATTTCACTACTATTCACAGAATTATGATATACTCTAAGGCAAGAGTGTAAAAAAAAAACCGGAAAACCAGACCGGACTTGCCCGAATTGGTCAAACCGGTTCCGTTTTGGACCGGTCCGGTCCGAAACCAGTTTATGTAATGGCAAAACCGGCTAGAATCGGTCCGGTTTTGATTCTAGGCTTTTTAGGCCCAGACTGGATTGGTTCTATATAATATATATTTTAAATTATTTTTTTTTATATTATATATAATATTTATATATAGTATATATAATAATATAAATTAATTTAAAAATAAACTAAAATTGATAAATCACATCAATTGAAAAAAAAATTCTAAATATCAAAATATTTGAATTTATATACCAAAGTTGTAAATAAGATCACTAAAATATTATTTACCAAAAAAAAAAAGAAAATCACCCAAATATTATTACCAAATTTTATGGCCTAATAAATTCTCAATATATTTTTTTTGATAAGTACATAATACATTAGTAAATTAGTAATACTAATATACATTAGTATCTAATGTATATTAATTATAACTTACATTTTATGGCCTAATGTTAATAGTTTAATACTATTAGTTGATTGTTTAAAGAGAAGGTTTCCTTATAAAAACATGTCAAGAGGTGTTAGGGCAGTTATTTTTTTCTTTTTAATTAATAGCAACAGATTTTGGAATAGAAGTATAAAACAGATTTTTTTAAAGCATTTTTTTTTCCTATATATATAAATTTGCATTTTATTAAAACAGGACCGAATTAGACCGGAACGGGTAAAATCGGATGTACCGATTTAGGGGGGGTAATCAGTGCGTAATCGGTTTTAAAAATGCAAAACCAGTACATACCGGTTTGGTCCTAAACCGGACCGGTTACAGCCCTACTCTTAAGTGTCCAACTAAGCCCGAATTGATTGCTAAAAGATAATGATACTCTAGTCCACCTCTTCGTTTGAAAACAAGAGAGGTTTAGATGAAGCAACATAACACGTATACTAATGACATATGCTATCATTTTCAGCTGCTATGACCTTAGTAACCCCCTATTTTTCTCCTCTTCTATTGCCTTCTCAATTTTCTATCATATTTCTTCTAAAATCATAAACTTGGCCCTTGTTTAACACTTTAACCCATGGCTCAAAAACACTATTCGTTTCTGATTGATTCAAATGAGGCAATTTGATTGGTTAAAAACCAAATTGATTTGGGTGTATTTTTTTATTTGCCCACAAAGTGGTTCGATCAACTGATTTAAGTTCAATCAAATCAATCCTTATCTAATTCCAATTCAGCACCAATTTTTTGAGCCTTGCTTGAACTTTTTTTTTTTTTTTAAAGAGCGGAGGTCACATGTCCAATAGTGACCCATTTTCACTTTTATTAGAAAAACCCTCACTTATGGCGGAGGAATACCAATAAACAAAGACCTTGAAATCTTAAAACCTCAAGAATAAAGAAAAAAAAAAAAAAAAAAACCCCAACAACCAATCCCTCAAAATCAACATCATCTAAGAAATGGAATGTCAAGTTTATCCATACGAATAATACCCCGAATGGGGCCATGCATGAAAGTATCATCACCAAAATCTGAATTGACCCCTCACGTCCCCTACTTAGCCAGAAAGTCCGTTGCCATGTTTGCTTCTCTAAAAATGTGACAAAATCAAACATTAAGCTCTCCAACAATAGTTGTAATTTCCTCTCAAAAATTCCAAAGAAACCAATACTTACACACTTCCGAAGCCAACCACCCAATTATGACCAATGAGTCTGACTCTACCAAAACATCTCTCAACTCCAATTGCCTACACAACCCGCCATATGAATGAGCAAAACCCGTCACTACTCCACCTTGAAAATTCTGAATAATACCTCCCCCACCTGAAATACCCGGATTGCCGCAAGAGCTTCCATCAACATTCAACTTCACCCGTCCTCTCTCTGGTGGTCGCCAAGCAATTAATTTAATTTTCCTTTTAACAACAGGAATAATTGGGCAACCTAACTCCTCCAGAATCACCCGCTCAAGGGAGCTTTGGCACAGGTCCATGAGGATAGCATTTTTTACAATTATGTGTGGTATTCTTGAACCTTGAACAAAAAGTCAATCTCACCATCAACTTTGCTAAGAGTTCTAAATCGAATGAGGAATAAACAGAACTTGACGTAACACAAATGAACCATGTGTTGAAAAAATAAACTGTTCCTCCTCTCAAGGCTTCAAACTGCTAGATTAGGACTGCTATAAAAGATAAGTACATCTCTTTACTTGGCCACCCACCCTCTATTTAAAAAACTTGAGTTCGATCTCAAAAAAATTGAAGCATAACTTTTTGCTTGTTCTACTCTTCCTCTTTTGGCCTGCCTTGTTGAAGTCTCTTGGGTGTCTACTGCAGATCTGATTAGTCTCATGATGAACAGAACTCTGCGATCTCCTCACTTAGTAAACCATTGGGAACTCTGAGTCGTTTACCTAGCAAATTTAGTTGCAACGATACCTTTACATCTAAACTATGCAATGTAGTAATCTAATGAAAAAACACTTGATATATAGACCGATGAAATAAATTATAGTTTATGCAAGGTATTACATCTTCATGAAGTGTACTAATCGTTGTTTATAGGTTGCTATAAAGTGATTCTGTCAATGCACTTGTTAACACTGGCACAAAATGAAATAGTTTAGTAAAAATCAATGTTTACTTGCTCTTGTTGTGACGTATGAAAACGATTGCTATTATTAGATGTGTTTCCATGGGCATAACTTTATGTTGATGAATTTGTTCATTTTTGTTTTCTGTACCTATCAAAACAAGTGACTTTGTTCTTTTTTTTGTTCTGTTTAGTCATGCATAAAGGTCGCACTAGACTTTGTCTCACCTGAAAATGTTGGTGAGTGCATACGTTTGACAGAGGAATTCCGTACACTTCCCCTTAATCATAGGGCCAAGGAGGACAAGTTGGAGGTATGTGATTGTTTGTACCTTTATTATGTGATCTCAAGTGTTTGGATAACATATCATGTAGTGTGGCATGTTTACGTTATGCTGCAAATGATAAAGCATTTAGTTTGTAGAGCTATAAATTATCTGACTGCTCAATTATTATTATTATTATTATTATTTTTTTGCATAGCTTTAACTTACTGATTGCACGGTACTTCTTGATTACTGTTTCCATCACAATTATCCCATCCCACTGCTCCAATGCAATCCATTACCTCTTGAATCTTCTCTCACCTCATCATGATCTAACTGCAGATGGATTGCACCATAAAACACCATTTTCTCTGATTATTCTACCTGCACTAATTTACACACACACTTTTGTGTCCTCAATGCATGGTACCTATCTTATTTCCGTGAACTTGTGCTTACTTGATTGTGATATATGATGATTTGGATTGGCATTAACTTAAATTTAATCCTGGTGCGTGCTTATCGTAGGTTGATTGACTGAAATTGCTTGCAGCTAGGAATTTGTGATATGGCATATGATAATTGTATAATACGAAATGTTTCATTGTAAAAACTTTATTACAAATTGTGCTTGTAAGGTTTTTTATTTCTACTCTGCTTGGAACAGGTGAAGAAAATGACTGTTCATGCTCTGAGCCAGGTTGTTGAAAGTTTAGAACAGAAGCCAAGGTTAGTACTTTTATAAATTGATTAATTCTGTAAGTTTGCCTGCCACTCTTTATGCTAGATCTGTAGGTGTTTTTAGTGCATAATTCTTTTTATTTTTCTCTGTAGTTCTGACAACCTCGCTTTCATTAATGTAGTCGTACCTAACAAACTTATAATGCTGCTTTTTTGATTAATTGTTTCTTAAAAATTTTGAGTTGTAAATTTGTAATTGTATTTCTTGATTAAGTTATGTGCTATTATTATCTCTCTCTCTCTCTTTATCCTGTATTTATATCCATTTTATACTTTTTTTCCTAGCAAAGGGATCATTAATGCCCTTGAAAGCGGTAGCAAAGATGGTTTAATCATATTATCATGAATCTTGGCATGGGCATATAAAATTTTTTAGTGTTTGCATGCAGTTAAGAGGTGAATGCACATGTCAATTCTTCATTCTTGCCCTCACTATCCGCGGCATTCAAATAATTATATGTGCATGACGTCTTACTATATTTTAAGGCAGCTTTATATTTTCTCTGTGCATGCCCAAATTTTGTTGGTGAAAGCAGGTAGCTTGTCAAGTTTCAACTTCATGTGAAACAACGCAATGAATTTCAAGTTTTGATGTGGGTCGAGTTTGTATGGTTAAAAGCCTGCCCCTTTTATTCTGTTTATATGCAGGTTCATTTTCATACATTAAACTATGTTTTTGTATTTTAACCATAACCGTCTGAATTATTGTCTTGAAGGCTTTCAGTCATGTAGTGCAGTCTCTTGTGCTGTGTTGCAAGTACAGATTTTATCTGAAGTAACAAGATGTATTTTTAATACTCGATTTTCAGGTGACCATTTTCTGCCTCGAGATTCAGAACTTGTTCAACTTCATTGGTCAAAAACGGAAGTGTTGTGCTGTTTTGCATGCTCGATTTTCAGATGACTATTTTCTGCCTCAAGATTCAGAGTTCGTTCAACTTCATTGGTGAATATCTTTTGTGGTGAAAACAAAGTGTCCCGGTGTTTTTATAAATGCAGCTGAACCATTCGTACTAATCACGGTATAATGCATCTGTATTTTGGTATTGTACCAGCTGCATGCTTTTTGTCAAGGCCTTGTTTGCTATCCTCCATCCCCCAGTTATCTCTTTCTTTTGCCTGTGATCATGAGATGATAATTCTACCATAATCGAGAGTTCAAGTTATCAATGGAAAGACTGGGTGCTTGTTTGCAGCAATATTGTTTTTGAAAAATTAGGAGTTAACTTGACGAGATGAATGCCATGGTAGTAGAGGCATTTTGGTTTTAATATCATTCTCGATTCGTAATTACTAGTAGATACGTGCATGGTGATGCATGGAAATGTTTTATGAAGGGAAAATAGGAAAAGACTTGGCCCTACTTCAAGTTTTTGGAGCCTTGATTTCTTCAAACTGCTATAACTACGGATATTTGATGATGTTAGGTGTAGCTAATGAAAAATTATGTACATCAAGGGTCAGTGGAGGATGGTACAGTTAAAATGGAGAGGGAGGTCGGCTAGCCCTTCAAAATCTGCGTATATTATGTTGATATAATCATTTTTCTTATTTTAGGAACCAAATATACTAAGAGCATTCCCATCCGGTATCCTAAATCACTGTTATTCCCAAATTATGGGGAAAAATTTAGGGAGGGGCTGAAAAACTCTCTCCCATCCCATTCCCTATTTTAGGGTTTTGATTTAGGGGAGTTACAGTGATTCCTCATCATATATGGGGAACCATTGTACATCCCCAAAAGCTCTTTCCCATCTCCTTCGTCTGTTGGTCTTGCGTACTCTCTCTCTCCACTCTCTGTTGCCCTCTTTGATGTTTCCCTCTGTTGCACCGTAGCCACCATTAATGGTGGTTTCTCTTCATCGGCCCAAATATATGTAAGTATTTCTCTCTCCCACTGCTATTTTACTCACTAAAGCCCCCCTCTCATGGCTGAATCCGATGCATATGACAATTGTATTTTATCTCCTTACCTCTAGCTTTCGAAATTTTTTATTTTTGAGACTTGGGCTTACGACATTGCGCTAGGGTTTGGCATTTCGATTCGATTTGTTGTGAATAATAATTTCAAAAGGCCATGACTTATGATCTGTGTTGCTTTTCGACTTGTTGGAGCTATGCATTTTTTGGGGCTTTTCTTTTTGAATTTGAGTTCTCGGCATTTCGATTGATTGTTTGTGATTTGAGGGGTTGTTGGTTATTCACTGTGCTTGGCATTTCAAAATCTTTGTGATTTTGGGGCTGTTCTTTATTCACAGTGTTAGGCATTTCGAATAACCAAGTGTGTGATTTTGAGGCTATTGGTTATGCTTTGTGCTTGGCATTTTAAAATCTAGTTTGTGATTTTGGGGTTGTTGGTTATAATCTGTGCTTGGCATTTCGAAATCTTGTACATGATCTTGGGGTTGTTGGTTATGATTTGTGCTTGGCATTTTGAAATCTAGTTTGTGATTTTGGGGCTGTTGGTTATGATCTGTATTTGGCATTTTAAAATCTTGTTTGTAGTTGATGATGTTGTTGGTTATGATCTGTGCTTGGCATTTTGAAATCTAGTTTCTGATTTTGGTGTTGTTGGCTATTCATTGTATTTGCCATTTTGAAATTCAACAGGTGGTTTTGAGGAATTCCATATTTATATAATTTGTTGGTCTAAGACATTAACTTGACGCGATGTTTGAGGAGTGTTGGGTTAGATATGACCTGTTGTCAGCAATTTAGATAAATTGCTTAGTGTTGGCCTTGTTGAATGAAATTTAAAACACAGGGGGACTTCATGAGTACATTGCCATAAGCATTTCTTAGTGTTTGCTTGGCATGAAATTTTGCAGTGAGCAATTTTATAGTTGTTTGCTTGAATACATCTTTGGATAGCAAGTTTAGTCATTTGAATGATGGGGTTTATATATCTTATTTGAATAACATTCTCATGAGAACAAGCAAACTATATAGATATATACGTTTTAAGTTGACATTTTATTATGTTTACTGTTATTATTATTATTTTTTTTGGCAAGACTTGTCATACTTATCTATTACTTGTGAGCTGTTGGTTACTTGTTTACTTGGCATGGACTTATTAACACATGCTTTTGTGCATTAGTTTGTTTATGATCTCATTACTTATCATTATTAATTATTATTGAATATCTCACAATTGTATTTGGTGGTATCTCTTCTATTGTTACTATGGACTTAATCATGGTTTTAATTACCTAGTTTGGATTAAAGAAGCTGTTGTTATATTGATTGTACCCAATACCTTTGTATGCATTCATACGCTATTTGGTATTGATTTAGAATTGTATAAAGTTGTGATGATGGTTCAAGTGACTCCATGGGAGGGGGTAATTTCACAAGTGTTTTTAATGGGACTCAATTGAAAGTGGCAGTTTAATCTGAATCCGGATGGCCACCAACCTTTTTGTGATCATTTTCACAAAAGGCAATCGGAGTTTTTTGGTTTTGCAGCCATTATCTTAGTTGAGCTCCTGCCTTACACATGATGTAAATTTTGTAAATAATTCTGAGCCACATTTAAAACACAACTGTTAGGAAAGCGAATGAGAATACTCTTATTTTCTATTTTGGAAACTTATTAGAGATGGATTTGAGTTCTCTACATCCTCAGCTATAATGATGAGAAATTCTTATGGGGACATTTGGCACGCTTGGCACACACCTCCATGGCATGGTAATCTGAATGATCAATAAATAGTGGCAAGCGGTTGTTGCAGCCATGCGAGAGAGGGTGCCAAATGTGCTCATAAGGTACCATAGGACTTCTTGAGTTACCATGTGGTCATAATTGTCTAACATGTGTACCTATTCTTTTGTGTCTACAATCTTTTAGAAATGGATTCACAAAAGCATGAAAATATGTTCTTCACCAGTCTTCTAAGTCATGAATCTGAAATTGACCATATTTATGGTGGTCAAGGTGAACAATCTCTTGTACCTTGGATGACTCTCCACCCTCACCCTAAGTAGAGCTTTTATCTCAAAGAAAATCAGCTAGGAGTGCAAACTTCATTCCCGAAAAAGACAAGTTACTTTTTTCTGCATGGTTGAATATTAGCGTTGCTGCCATCTAGCTAACGGACCAAAAACACACCCAACTTTAGAAAAAAAATAGTCAACACTTCAATGGGTATAAAGAAAGTACAAATGAGGGGAGTGCTGAGTCTTTAATGCATTGGTGGTCTGCCATTCAAAAGGTGACCAATAATTTTTGTGCTAAATTCGCCCAAGTTGAAGGGTTGAATCAAAGTGGCGTGACTGAACAAGACAATGTATAAGTATTTAGTTTTATATTATTTCTAGCACTTAATTATTATATTTATGTGTTATGTTTTCTTATCTTTAATGGGTGGTTAATTATTTGATTTTATGCTTGAATTGAAAGTTTGACAAAGCGAAAATTATGTACTAATCACTTGAGAAAACGCCATTTCAGCTCGAGCATTGTTGGCAACTGTGAAGGACCAACCGAAATGGATTCAGCGTTGTACAAAAGATGTGATGATAAAGTGAAGGTCGACGATGTCCCCGACATATTCACGTACCTTAGCAGTTGCACCTGATTCACTTATAGATTTAGGTGATAGTACAGATATTGAGAATGTAGTGAATAATAATGTCATCAAATTGGATAGGCCAATGGGAAGAAAAGCTGAGAAAGGAAAATGTAAGGTCCAAGGTAGGCATCAGATGACCTTGTAGAGCTGAGCAAGTGTAAGTGTACTCTTCTAGAGAAGTCACGTGCTTAGGAGAGAATTTTTTCAACTCAAGGCCGAAAAGATGGCATATGATCGAGAAATGGAGGGAAAAAAATGTAGACAACAGGACGAGAGATTGATGTTGGAGGCGGAGAACTGGAAAGTGGCTGGTGGGAGAGAGATGAATGCATAATGTTGCTTGATTTGAGTATGTTGCCTGGAGTTTAGCGGGTATATTTTCAGCAACTTCAAAATGAGATATTGGAGAGATGCAATGCATCAGAAAATTGAGGCTAGATTTTTTTTGTAACTTATTTTTTTATTCAATATTCGGGCATTTGTATTTTATGCTTGGGATATTAGTATAACTTGCTTGACTGTTGAGATTGATATTAAGATTTTTTTTTTTTTTAAGGATTTTGGCACGTTCATTGTATTTTATCATTTGCATGTTAGCAAGTATTTATTGAGAAGATAAAAAAAGGTGGTCGTTGAGTTGTCTAACATTGATAGATGTTGTTTGATTATAGTTCGACATTACAAATCTTTAAGCTATTACAGATAATGAAAATATTATAATAACAATCAGCATGTTTTTGAAGAAAACATGTTTTTTGGAATGGAAATTGTGGAAACAGAAATACATGGTCGCTACTTATGAGAAGATACAGAATCCCAGAACCTTCTCTTCTATTGTTGGGAATAAATTTATTATTGATGTTCAATTAAATCTGCTTGTAATTGATGATGTATCGAGCCGTCTCTAATTTCATAATGGCACTGAATGAAGTTAATAAATTCGTTGTTGGATTGCGCAACAATTCTTGAATATCATCAACTTAATCGTACTCCATGTTTGGACCCTAACTATCATCACGCTCATCCTCAATGATCATGTTAAGTAGAATAATACATGATTTCATAATATTTGTTAGCTTATTGACTTTGAGAAATCGGGAAGATCCATGAATAATTGCAAATTGTTGTTGAAGTACTCTGAAGGTACGCTCGACATCTTTTCTTACAGATTCTTATGATGCGGTAAAGTTTTTCTTCTTATTCTCTTAGGGTGATGAAATTGTCTTTACAAACGTCGACTACTTGGGATAAATACCATCGACAAGGTAGTATCCCATAGTGTAGTCGTTGCAATTGATTGGAGGAGCACGCCCTTGGACAAATTCTGTGAAAATAAAATATCTATGACATTAATATCATTGTGTAAACCGGGTATATCAAAAAATGCATGTCATATCCAAATATTATATGAAACAACTATTTCTAAAATAATAGTTAGTTCACGAATATGGCCAGAGTACATACTTTTCCAGGCAGCGGGATAATTTTTTCACTTCCAATACATGCAATCAATGCTTCCCAGCATCCCTAGAAACCCCCGTTGTTCACCAACCGCAAGCAATCGAGCAATATCATTGGCATTTAGAGACTGCAAATATTCATTTGAAAAAACAGTTACGATTGTCTTGTAGAATTTTTTAAGGCTCTCCATTGCGGTGCTTTCTCCAATACATATGTATTCATCCATAAAATCTCTAGTAACTACATACGCCAGCATCATAAATATTGCGGTTATCTTTTGCATAGAAGATAGACCGAGTCTTCCGACATTATCTCTTCTCTGGACGAAGCAGAGCTCGTAAGCCTCTACCTCATTTAGAATACAGAGAAATAGGGGATGACTCATCTGAAATCTCATTTGAGATTAGATAGATATACTGGATTTTCTGCGAAATAGTCACGAAAAATGCGCTCGTGCCCTTGAATATGATCACGCCGAATAAACTTACGACTTTGGCGATTGCCACGATGTCTTGATGACTCTCCATCGACCTCGGCTTAAGAACAACATCCAACTCATTATCATATGACAATTATGTAAACAATTTGCAAAAAAAAGAACGAGTCATTTGATGAAGGAAGTTGGAGATGAGACTTGGATTTTTGAGAAAGTGAATGCAAGCAGAAGACATATTTATAGAGGAAAAAGTTATCGTTACATATAAGACAGAAAATGTTACCGTTAGAGAAAAGAAAAAAAAAGTTACTGTTGGAAAAATGACAAAGTGTGTTATTGTTGGAGGTAGGAATTCAAAATGTTACCATTGTACTATTTTGTAAAAAAATTTATCATCAATACGCGGATAAGTATTACCGTTAGAGAAACTGAAAAAAATATTACCGTCATATGAAAATAAAAAAAAGTGTTACTGTTAGAAAAATGCAAATCAAATATTACTCAAGTATATACGGACAAAATCATATTAAAAAATACCATCGTGTTGAAAAATGTATATATTAAAAAAATTATTATTTTTAATACTGATATTGGATTGAAAAATAATGCTATATCCGGGAAAAAAAATCGTATAATTATTTATAAAATGTGATATTTGAAAAGAAGAGAATAAGACAAAAGAGTTGATGGTTAAAAATGAAAATGGAAGTAAGAAAAAAAAGTAATAAAGAAAGAATAGAAGAATATTATTTTAATAGAATAGAGAAAAAATAGGATATGAGATGTAGAAAATTTTTGAAGATGAGTAAAATTTAAGATAAAATTATAAGGAATGTCCTTTTTAGCTAAAATTTAGGAAACTTGATGAGAATGCTCTTAACAAATTTGAAAATCGAAACATTCAGAGATATTAGCTTAGAGATATTAGCTTCAATGGAAGACCTAATATTGGGGAGCTTAAAAAGTTAAAAAAATGAGTGAATAAAGCGGTATTAATTTGCACAATCAAGGTCCAAGAGTATTAATCTGCATGTGGAATATAAGGCCGAAGAAGCTTAAAATCCTTCAAGTGTAGTGGGCGAGATCTATTCATCATCCTTATACACCATGCAACATACTTTTTTTATTTTTTAAAACTTTTTTAAAATGTTTTTTTGATTTTATTATTCTTGAACTTATTTTCTACTCACCATCTATATATCACATATTTGGTAAAAATAAATAAATAGAAATGTCGTGTGTGGAGATGATGAATACAATTTTTCTTAAATGAAGTCAAACTTCTGATTCCAAATTTTGTTAAGTTGAAAAAAGATTTAACACTTTTGAGACTATCAGAACCCTTTGTAGCGAAGAATTCGCAACTCATTAGGAGTATTTTCAACACAAAAGTGCTACACAATCACTTCAATGTTTGTTTTACCTTAAAACATTTTTCCAATACCATCTTTGCGAGGAATGTCTTCATCGAGATCCATTCGACGCCAATTACCCAACGATGTGGCCATCTGCTCAACTTTGTCAAACAAACCCAGGAGTCCACCTGTATGTATGAAGAGGATCTTTCTCCCTTCCCACTTCTTTGGATTCTCAGCCATGTCTTTCATCATCCCATAAGCAGCTTTCCCACTAAAAAGAATGCACAATCAAAAAAAGGGAAAATATGGTCTAAACCACCTATGCTTACTCACGATGGAAATATCAATGATAACAACAATAATCTTGTTTCATTCAGAACTGAAACAGTCGAGATATGTTTGTCAAATTGTGGCAGTAAATTTGCGTTTGTTGTCAAAATTTCCCATCTTATCTTTTGGGTCACACATGTAACCTTACACCAAAAGGTTCACTGCAAGACATGAACCTTATCTTTATCTAGATATGATCAATTGCAAAACATATTACTCATACCTATACACTGGATCAAGGACAACACCAGTGGCTGCAGCAACTTCCCTAACGAATTTAAGCTCCTCAGAGGTGTTAATTGCATAGCCCAGACCTTTGGCCTGAAGGAAGATAAGAATCCGATTACTTCTTTTATAATCAATTGAATGGCATCCTCAGCCTGATTAAGGAAGTAGATAAAATTCTCTCAATCATGTGTGTGCCTGCACATGTGGGTCCAATAAAAAACCATGGAAGACATGTTGTGATTTCCGAATCCAATGTGTGCGTGTAACTTGTCAATAGGAAAAAAGAAAAAGAATACACCATTTCAGTGTTAATTTCCATATTAACTAGAAAGAAGAGATTTGTACGAGGCTTAATATAAACTGCAGAGGTAAGAATGCAAGAACATACCTGAAAGTGTAGGCATATGTGTGTCCCACATACCCTCACTCAACCACCCACCCTCATTACATTTGTTAGAGGACATGATTGTAATTAATGTAACTTATGAGGGTATAATTGTCATTTGTATGTAGTATGTATTTGCTGTTGAACATCAATGAATAACAAGTAGTATTCTCTTTCTATGTTCGACTACAACATTAAACAAAAAAAAGCTTTAATTTCATTTTATTTATTTAAAGCTAGAAACACCAGGCAAACTAAAATGATTGCAGCCTTGTAACACCTGTCTCTGTCACCCCCCCCCCCCCCCCCCACCCCCCCGGTTCGGTTCTCTGAAACACGCATGCTATGTTGCTATGTTGAACCAGATAAAATTCATTTGCAGGCTGCCCTTTGAATAGATTGGATATATGAACTTCCAAATTAGAGCAGGCAAACTATAGCAAGCTCAGTCATGTTACTAGTAATACATTACCAAGGAAGATTTTCCATGATGCATACGCATTTTTTTAAAAGGTCCATCATGCATGCAATTTATGCATTCAACAAAGTGAACACGTAATGGAGCATGTAAATGATGGCTAGGCACTCACATTTTGAACGTTAACAATATTATGTGAGTCAACGTCTGCTCCAAGTCCATCAAGTAGGCCTTGAACAAAGTCGTAAAAGTAATCAGGGTCGTCACAAACGGAGAATGCATGAACCTACAAGTGAAAAATAGATATGAAATTAATTGATATGCCATGAACAGCAGATAAGAAACTACAAACATTATGAAGGACAAACCTTTGCGTCCAATGTACTCAGTGATGATCCCAGAGACAGACCAGCAATAGTACCCCCACTGCAACAATATATTAGTATAATCATCAACCTCATTTTTTCTGCATCATAATTTTGTATCATGCCCCTATCATCTTCCCTCAATAAACTGCAAGTAAGGTGATTTTATTTTGCACTAAAAAAAAGCCTTTCAGAAAAAGGAAATAATTGATACAAACCCAGGTTATACATAGAGCCTTCCCTATTCTCAATGTACAATGAGACCCAAACTATACTTTTGTGTTTCTTGATAATATTCCTAAAGTCAAATATCTAGCCTTCAAAAGCTTAAACAAATTATCTGGGCTAGTATCTTCCAATCCGGGAGGTTGGCCTCAACCTACTATGGGGAGCAGTCACAAGTGAGCTCATTTGGTGGTAGAGTGACATCTCTCCATATTTGGGGACGGTTACTAGTATAAGTATCGCATGAATTTCTTACTTGACTCCAATTGCTTAACCAAATTAATGGCTTCAAAAGGGATCATCAAAAGAGACTTTAGGCACGTCTGGAGGAAACTACACCCAGATCCCAATTTTAGCCCATGCAACACAGGCAATTTTCAAAAAAATCCTGCAACCTCACTCCTCTTTGTATTGAATCCATTCAACTCTTCCAAGCATAATATTGTCTAGTCCTTTTCCCATCCATAAATTTTCAATTAGCCTTCTTAATCATAAATCCCAAATTGAAAGCCTTTAGCCTACTTATTATGATCATAGGCAGCCCCTAATCTTGGAATTGAATCCTGTGCTATGTCGGTATTGCCCTAGGTAAAATGGAAGCTAAAAGAAAAAACTCACTGGTAGCAGCAAATACTGCCTCGTTTGTTTTCACAATACATCTCATCTAATCTAATCATTACAACTTTCCCAAATTCCATATATATATTCTAACAATATTTTATTCAATTTTCAACTTTTATCCCAACTCATCTCATCTCATTTGCGAAAACAAACAAGGCCTAATAGATGAAGTACCTGCCACATGCTACAACTATATCATCAAATTTTATATCACCAGTCCCAGTCTGAAGCTGCTGCTCAATCTCCCGAATCGCTTCAATATAGCCCCTGAACAGAATAATATCACATGTAAAAGTTAGTGGCAGACAGCAATTATAATAGCATTTAACCGAGAAATCTAGGGAAGTTCGGAAAGAATGATGAACTTGTTGAGAAAGAAGCTGATTAAAACTTTGAATTTGGAGGAAATTGTGCAAGCACATACCAAACAAAAAAGGAAGAAAGCAAGAGAGAGATGGATAAGAAAACTTGGCAATTAGCCCCAAATAATTTTTCAAATTTTCAGAGTGATTGATTAAAAGAAATACAAAGGTATGTAAACCAAGTTCAGAAAAGTGTTCAGCAGTAGAACACCCAAGGGTCAATCGAAGGTAACTAAACCGACCTTCATTCTGTGGTGCCTCAAAACTCTACCACAGAAAACAAAAAAGGGGAAAGAGCAAAAAAAAAAAAAAAAAAAAAAAGGAAAAGAAAGACAAAAAGAAAAGAAAAGGAGACGACAAACTAGATCACTAGATCCACAGAAAATGTGACTGAAAAGTCATCTGAACCAAGGGGATTGTGACAGCTAACAGCTCACAAAATCTAAATAACAAGGAAATCAACTATATTTTTCAGTTTATAACATTATTTCTCCCGAAGAGCAGAATGAAAATGGCAAAAATAGCATAGACATCAGCAACCCAAATCTCACCAAGTCCCTAGGGAGTTTGATCCACCTACGGGAATAACATATGGTCTTCTCCCTTCGTTTAGCAACTTCTCTTTCAAGATATTAGTAAGAGTCTGAGATCAAATCCATAACAAAGAACATTACTAACAAAATATTTTCAATGGAATACTATCAGGGAATGAATGTTGGTAAACAACATTAGCATAGCCTGTCACATGTAGCTCAGATGAGTCCATCATCAATCGATGAAAAATGCATTATCTCAGCTATAGATCGAGGTAATTCACTCCATTAGTTCAGACACAGAGCCACACCAATGGTGAATAGTAGGATGAATGGGTATAGAATAACAAAAGAAAACAACATAGATATTGCTAATATGCTTATCTAGCCACTAGAGCTTTATAATATATAAACAGCCCGGATTATTCAGTGTAAAAGGCCTGGACAAGTAAAGGAAAAATAACAAAAGTAGAACTGCAAAAAGGAAAATCAGTTGAAGTAGACTATTTAACTTCTCTACAGGGTAAGAGCAATGTTATGGATGTAATTAAATCAGTGACCGTTTTCTTAATTTGGTGTACTCATATACATACCTCCGGTGTACTTGGCCTATGCTTATCTTTATCAATACAATTGCTTCTTACTTATCAAAATAAATAAATCAGTGACCCTTAGCATGAAGAATCTGGACTCAGATAAATGACGTACAATACAAAAAATGTACCAAAATCAAAGAAAAAGGAATTTGCTCTTATTTTGAGTGTAGGTATAGGATCCCTATTTTTTCCTGCATCATCAGTATAGCGGGATGCATATCCATACCAAACTCAAGGAAATTAATTTACTTTTAGTCATACATTACACTAAAAGATGGGATATACCAGATGCATATCCATATACCCCTAAACTGACTTCATAATATGAAGTCAACCAGCATTTTTCGTGTTGTCCAAATATCCAATATGTCTGTATGTGGTAATTTCCCCAAGAGTCACAAAATTTTTTTCTCTCCTTCTTGTTGTTTCAAACAAAACACTCCATGTCGACTATATATATTGCTTAAGTTGTTTTTGAAATAAGTCAAACAAAAACATCACTTAAACGAGCACATTTCAGGTAGAATTCAACAGATGTTAAGAGCAGTAACGGCGGATTTAGAACGCATAAAAAAACTATCCTATGATACATGCAGTAATAATAATGTGATCACATCAAGTATGCAATTAAGAATTCAAATCTTAGAACAAGGACCAAAAGAGGAAGACAAACCACGCTTCCAATTTTTGCATATTCTTCTTTCGAAATAAGATTGACGTTAGCTCCAACTAAACGCTCGACCAGGAGATTGCCAGTCAGTCCAGGATCTTGGTCCACAAGGACCTGATAAAAAGACAATTAACAGAAAGGGTGTCACACATCTTATTCAAGAAGAGAAGCAAACCTCCCTCCCTCCTTCCTTCCCTCACACACACACAAATATATATATATATATATATATATATACACACACACGCAGATGCTACGTATATAATCATAAACCACACACACGCATATATATATATATATATATATATATATATATATATATATACACACACATACATACATGGTATATATTTCTAGAAAGTGTTTGGAAATTTTAAGGAAAAAAAAATGACCTTAGATGTTCTTAGTATAAGATAGCAGTCAAGATTCAGATACTTGGCAGCCACGGCAGTTGCACGGCAGTGGTTGCTTTGGATGCCTCCGATGGTTATAACACAGTCAGCACCCTGCGCCACGGCATCGGCCATCAAGAACTCCAATTTTCTGACTTTGTTCCCGCTCAGTTGCATGCCGGAAAGGTCATCACGCTATAGAATTGCAAATTTTCTTCCGTCAGTGAAAACCAGGAGAGTGAAGAAGAAATCGAAGCAATATGTTGAACTTCAAAACAATTCATCAAGATCGCGATGAACCTAGGGGTATATAAAGAGATTACCTTCAACCAGACCTCGGTGTTGTTGGGCAAATTGGGGAGGTTCCATTTGTGGATTGGAGTCGGAAGCTGAGAAGAATAAGAACAAACAAACTGCCATTAGTTCAAGCAAAATATAGCTAAAAGAAGAAAGAAAAACACTGTTCTCGGTTTAAATAGCTTGGCTCACATGACCGAGTGAGAAGACGTGAGAGGGGATGGGATTGAGATGGGAGGCCCAGTGAGGAGGGACGTAGGGTTTCCTGGTGAGGAAGTCGAAGCCCGATGGCTGCGTCAGCGGTGCGTCACCGACGACGGTTTTGGAGCTGGCGCCCATTATCGGAGAGTGAGAGAGGTTGGCGGGGCGTATGGGACAGAAGGATTTGTTGATGGGAGGAATGGTGAAGAGCGGATGACTGAGCGGGCGGACTGTCCAACGGTTGCACAACATTTGATTCACTCTCATTTCTTTTGAATTCTCTTGTATGGACAAAGGTTCGGTTTATATTCGTAATTTATCTCAATCCATCTCAACTCATTTCATTATTATTTATTATTATTCATCAACTTTAACTCATAAATCTCATTACTATTCATAATCTATATCACTACTATTTACAACTCATCTTTAAATCCAAACGATACCAAAGTCTTATATGATTCTGAATTCTACATTGAGAAAATCCAATATGTGACATGACAAATCCATCATCGTCATCAGCATCATAGAAATAATATCTATAATCTTAAAATATATAAATTTCGTATAATTCTTTTTAAAAAATTAGATAAATCAAAGATCTACATTAAAAAATAAAATTTTTGATGGTAGATTTTTTTTTTTTTTTCAAATGGAATAGAACTTACATACTTTAGGATTGTATCTAAAGTGTGCAAGTTCATGTACTTCACTTAAAGAAAAAAGTAGAGTACACATTAAAAAATTGGTTTTTCAAGAGTCTCAGATTTATGAGGGATTTGAATAGTGAATTGAGATGAGATGAATTGGGATGAAAGTTAAAAATTGAATAAAATATTGTTAGAATATTATTTTTTAATATTATTATTATAGGATTTGAAAATTTTGAATTGTTTATTATATTTTATGTAAAAATTTAAAAAAATTATAATTATTAGATGAGATGAGTCAAAAGAATTTTTGTATCAAACCTCCCTTAATTCGAGCAAAGTGGGAGGTAGATGCCTTTTCGATTAATTTTTTTTTTTTAAACCATTCAAACTTCGTTTCATCAAACTGTTATCGGCATTTAGCCATTACAAGAGACAAGATACATGGTATTATATGATCTAAGTCTATGAATCCAGTACATAGTGAAGCTGCTTGTTGAGCCAATTGATGTGCCACCTTATTTGCCTCCCTCCTGGTGTGTGTTTGATCTCCCACTTTGTATCAGCCAAGATGGATTTTGCATCCTTCACCAAGCAACTTAGGATACCATGTTGTTCTTTTTTATTCTTTATTGCATTCACAACTTGCCTCGAGTCCCCTTCAAAAACTACATTTTGCAATCTCATTGCTTTACACCAAAATGCTACTATAACTAATCCCCTAGCACAAGAATAGGTTGTAGACAAAATGTTACTGGTTGCATTAGTGTAGCCAAAACTACCCCCTCTTTGTCCCTTAAAACCACTCCAACACCTATCTTTTGCTTTGCATTCCTGGTAGCAACATCCCAATTCATTTTTAGTCAATCTGATGGTGGAGGTTGCCATTGTATGCTCTTGCTGGTTTTGTATCATGCTTATGTTTCTCGTCTATCTTTGGGCTAGATAAAACTCTTTATATGCTTATATAGATTTGTTAAACAAAACTGATGGAGATAAGAAGTTGTCTTCAAATATCCACTTGTTTCTTTTTATCCATATTGACCTTGATGTCTCTACAAACAAACTTATCTCTTCTAGACCAATTCTATTAAAAACTTGCATAAAAATATTCCCAAAATCCTCATCTGTTATCGAAGCTTTTTGCATTTTTCTATTTCCCAACAACCAAACATCTTGCGTAGAGGGGCTTGACCATGTATATGTCCTGGTGTTTCTTGTGAATTGTGGCAAATGCGACATAAAGGATTTGTGGTGATTTCCTTTTTGTATAAATTATGTTTGGTAGGTAGAGCATCCTTACATGCAAGCTATATGGATACTTTGACAACATTAGTGGTCTTCATGTTCCATATATTCTTCCACATTTCTCTTTTGTCACCTGTGTTTGAGGATTCCCCTTGTTTGCTTCCTTGTTTATGTTTTTGCAGGTGGTAGGCATTCCTTACTGAGAAGCAGCCATTTGATATGCCTTTCCAAACCATTCTATCTAAAGAACCAGTTTGTGATACAGGTATTTGTAAGATTTCCAGTACCTCACCTTTATTGAATATTTCTTTTAAAAGCTGGATGTTCCACCACCCTCATTGTTGATCAATTAAGTCAGCTACCACTGCTTCTTCTGATAGAATTTTCCTTAGTGATTGAACTGTGCATGATCCTTCCCTTTGGATCCATTTTTCTTGCCACACCTTGATATTCTTTCCATCCCCAACTCACCATATAGTTCCTTCCTTGACAATATTAATTGTTGAATATATACTCTCCCATGCAAAGGAAGATCTTGACCTTCTTTAGCCTGTAAAATAGAAGTGTGAGGATAGTAAATGGCTTTTAGAATTTTGGCTGCAAGTGATGTTTCATTTGTGAGCATCCTCCATACTTGTTTAGCCAAGAGGGCTAAGTTGAAGCTTACTAAGTCTCTAAAACCAAGCTCACCCTTTATCTTGATGAAACATAAATTGTCTCAATTTTTTCAATATATTTTAGCAGCATTATCTTGAAAACTCCACCAGAAATTAGACATCAAAGAGTTGAGCTCATTACATTGAAGCTTTGTTAATAGAAACACATTCATGCTATATGTTGGAATGACTTAAATGACAGCTTTGAGCAGGATTTCCTTTCCAGTTTGTGAGATGAATTTTGTTTTCCAATTTCCTATTCTTTTGCTAACTCTTTTGAGTATGCCTTAAAATTCTCTTACCTTAGACCTGCCTATTAGGGATGGCAATCACAAGTATTTCTCCAAGTTGGATGAATCTCTTAATCCAACAATCTGTTTATGTAATTCCTTACTGGTTGCTTGGTATTTGTGCTAAAAAACAAAACTATCTTCTCCCTGTTGAGTTTTTGTTCAGATGCCTGCTCATATTCATAGAAAATTTGGTTTAATCCCTTCCACTCCTACATATTTGCTTGACAAAATAACAAACTATCATCTGCAAAGAACACATGATTCATTCTTTCTTTTCCTCTTGCAAATGGAACCCTAAAATTGTGCCATTCATTTCTGTCTCATGAAGCTTTGTAGTTAAGGCTTCAACACATATTATAAATAGAAAAGCAGATAGAGGGCATCCTTGTCTTAATCCTCTTGAAGGTTTGAACTCTTCTTGAGGAACCTCATTAAGCAAAACTAAGAATGAAGAGGAGTTTATACACTTTTGAATCAAATCAGTCCACCTTGCATCAAACCCCATTTTTGACATGGTTTTTATTTTATTTTATTTTTTTTATAGAAAACTCCACTCTATCATATCATATGCCTTACTCATATCCAATTTTAATGTCATGTATCCTTTTTGTCCATGCATCTTTGTTCTCATTGTGTGAAGTGTTTCATATGCAGTTAAAATGTTATCAGAAATAAGTCTCCCTGGGACAAAGGCATACTGATTTTGTGAGATTAATGATGTAAGAATCTGCTTCAATCTATTAGCCAGTACTTTTGTGATGATTTTGTACAAAACATTACAAAGGCTTATAGGTATATACTCTGTAATGTTTTGTGGATTAGAGTGCTTTGGAATCATCACTAGGTATGTGAAGTTGATGGTTGCCATATCTTGTTTAGAGTTTAAAAAAGATAGAATTGCTTGACATACATCTTCTCCCACGATTGACTAATACTTTTGATAAAAGCAGGCCCCATACCCATATGGACCAAATGCTTTATGTGGACCCATTTGAAAGACTGTATTCTTGATCTCTTATTTGCTAAAAGGTAAAAGCAGCTCTTCATTTATGGACTAAATAACTTTTTTAGGAGTTGCATTGAGAAAAGCCTCTATATTGCAAGGCTGAGAGGTTGTAAACAAAACTCTATAGTAATTAGTGAAGGCCTTCCCTATTATTCTAGGATCTGAAAGATATATTCCATTCTCATCTGTAATATGCTTAATTGTATTCCTTTTCTTTTTCTAGCTTGCACATAAATGATAATATCTAGTGTTTCGATCCCCTTGCTGTTGCCATATAACTTTTGCCCTTTGCCTCCATGTCAAATGGTCCCTTTCAAGAATATTTCAATTTTCCGTTGCAATTGTTTTGCTTGGTGCACTGTATTTTTTGTTTTTTACTGCTACAGTTCCTGTAGTCTTTGAATTTTCTGTGTTAATCTCCATTTTGAATCATATTCCTTTTTGTAGCTCCACTTCTTCAATTCCCTCATGTAACCTTCCAATTTCTGCTTTATTGTTCCTAATCTATCTGTATCAGTCCCATCTTGCTGCCATGCCTTAGAAATTATTTCTTCACAATTAGAGAAAGTTGACCACCTATCCTCGTATCTGCTCACATAATTGTATCTCTTTATCATCTCATTCTGCATGTTTAAGGAGATTAAATCAAATATGGATGATGCCAACACTTGAACCTCGCCACCCCCAAATTATGCACACCATTCAGAAGTTGCTATAACTCTGTCTAATCTTTCTTTTGTGAAAGAGTGATCTGATCTGTTGTTAGCCCATGTATAGTTACCTTTTTTAACCCCAAATCATTGAGCTTACAATCTATTAGCACATTTTTGAACATTTTCATTTGCTTTTAATCACTTCTAACTCCACCATATTTCTCACTTTGATATAGGATTTCATTGAAATCTCCTATACAAAGCCACCTCTTGGGATTTTGTAGTTTCAAATGTCTCAAAAGACTTCAGCTTTTATGTCTCTTTTCTGTTTCAGGGTCACCAAATAAGCATGTTAACATCCATGATAAATCCTTGTGATCAATCCATGCATTGATGTGTCAGTGTGAGTAAGTGTGAATTCTGAGTCTGATCTCATCATCCCATAACACAGCCAACCTCCACTTTTATTTGCTCCTTCCACTAAAAATAAGCATTTAAAACCCAAACTATTTCTAATTGCTTCAATCTGATGCATTTGTATCTTAATCTTGATAAGGAACAAGATACTAGGCTTGTGGACCTTAACCAAATGACTAAGGTCTCTAATTGTCCGAAGGTTGCCAAGCCCTTGGCAGTTCCAACTTAGAAGCCTCATTTCTCCAAGACGGACTGATTAATAATCTCCGCCAATATATTCACTTCAGATGCCTTGACCTATTTTTTGCCTTCAGCATCTTGGTTATTCTCTAAATCGAAGAGAATATTTTCTTCCTCGGTCTTCCTTTTTTGAGTAGCATAAGGAATGGCAGACATCATATTTACAGTGACTTGTCCCATTGCCCTTCTCTTCCATTTATTAACACTTGCCTTTGATGCTTGCCGTGATACACTATCATTCAGTTGAGCTTGTGTTGGCTCTTGCCCGACTTCATTTGTTTTAGTTAAGAAAGTTGATGTTGAATCTGAAACAGTATTGGTTTGTATTTCCATAGTTAACAAAGGTAGGTCACTCATCCCATATATTCCTGTTTTACTGTCCTGCAAATATAAATTTGGTAGGTTCTTCCTCCTCAACTATCCTCCTGCTTTCTCAATATCTTCTGTATCTTTAATAATGATCTTTCCCAGATTTTGCTACCTTTCAGACCCATACTTGGGTATGTCTATCATCTATTTTCCTGAACTGCTCCCATAGTCGGAATTGGTTCCTAAAATTGTTGGACTTGGACCTGAGCTAGTGGCTCTCAGCCATGATCCATACTGAGTGGTACTTGTTTCTCTAGATGAATCTAAATGATTAGTCTTACCAGCATAGCCATTTGAGGCATGCATAATGACCCCATAATTAAAACAGAACCTAGGTAACCTTTCATATTTAAATTGCACAAACCTTCTTTGACCTATAGCAGTTTCATTACTTTTCATCTAGCCAATAGTTTCATCAAAATGACCCCATAATTAAAATAGAACCTAGGTAACCTTTCATATTTAAATTGCACAAACCTTCTTTGACCTAGCAGTTTCATTACTTTTCATCTAGCCAATGGTTTCATCAAGTCTACTTCAATTAGAACCCTTAGCCATTTCCCCAGCAATCTTCATTGTAATCAGCATCCACCTGTAGGACTGTACCAATAGTAGATCCAAGACTGGTGCCTACTTCCTTGTTCATGCATCCCAAATGTAGGTTGTGTAATTGAACCCACATATTAGTATGAGTAAAAAGTAATTCAGTAGTGGATTGAAACCCTTCAAATCTTTTAGAACAGATCAAGTTCATATCAAACATCCTGGCCCTCCCAAATCCTACTTAATTCAACTTCTGATTGAAATTCAAAGATACAAAGGTTCTTTCCCTCTCAATTATTTTAGTTCCAACATAGAATTTATAGACCTTGGACATGGTATTCTTAAAAGCCTCATTGCTGATTTTTTTTTTATCTGCTTTAACTTTGCCCAGTAGATAGAATTTACCTCTTTCCACGGTGTTTTTGATATCCTTCCTTGTGATTACCACTTCATCATTTTCTTCCTCTGTCAGTGATAGTTTATTCCGTACGTTTGCTAAAATTTCTCCCATCTTGCCCTCAATCTTACTAAATTTCTTCTTATATAAACTCTGGCTCAGAAATCTGATACTTGACATCTACCGCTTGTCTTTGGCAAACAAACCTTCCATCAAAGTGAAGGATACTCTTCCACCTCACTAAAGCCCTCTAGAGTTGAGAGGAAACTTGCCATTTTAATTAATTGATGCTTACTCTTGTTATTATATATTTTATATATATATATATATATCTATTTTATTATAATAAGTGTCTATCTAGCTGTAAACAATAATTTTTTTTTTTTTTAATTTTACCGTTAGTTTCCTTATTTTCCGTTAAGTCTCAGTTAAGCCCCCGTTTGTGGACATTTTCCTGCATAATTACGGAATACAAACGGACACAAACAACTCTCCAAAACCGAACTCCTTTCCTTCTTTGTCTCTTCATCTTCTCTTAAAATCGTATCTGCGATTTTTTTTTTTTCATGTCATTGAAGAGAGAACTCGGGAGGGAGGGACAAACGGACACAAACAACTCTCCAAAACCAAACTCCTTTCCTTCTTTGTCTCTTCATCTTCTCTTTTTCTCTTCGTCTTCGTGAATCGTATCTGCGATTTTTTTTTTTCATGTCATTGAAGAGAGAACTCGGGAGGGAGGGAGAGTCGACAATGAGAGAGAGAGGATTTGTGTTCTAAAAGTGAAGAATCAGAGGGACAAAAAGGAATTTGGTTTCAACACCATGGTTGAAACCAGACGCAGCTCCTCCTCTTCCAAATGTGCCCTCTCCTCCCCTCCTCCCACCACTGCCAAACGATCCAAGGTACCCTCTTTATCCTTTACGATTGTCTAGGTGCATATGGGTGTGTGAGATTTCTGGGTCCAGTGTATTTTTGAGTTTTGCTCTATGTATGCATCTTGTTGGGGGAAAAACTCATAGCAATTTGCACGAAGCAAGCAAAGCGACTAAGCAACGGAGGGGAAGCCATTGTCATCGCCAAAGACCAACAGCGAACCCAAAAAGCCGTTTACGATGCTCACCCCGATCAACGACGACCTTCACCACAACATTCTCTCCAGGCTAATGGCCTTTTCCTTCGCATCGGCGGCGTGCACTAGCAAATCCTGGAACCACCTCTGCAATTGCATCCTATTCTCTCGCCCCAGCTCACTTCTGCTCTCTCTCTCTCAACCCTCTCTCCGAGTAAAGTCATCATTCTTCATTTCTACCACTCTCTTTAAACCTTTTTCCTAAACCTTCCTTTGCCTCCTTATTGATAGGAAATTTAATATTCATGGATTTTGAAATTCATTTACTTGTAAACTAAAATTGTTTTATAAAAACAGAGTCTTTGAAATTATCTGCTTCAAATGGGCGATATTAGGAAAAAATAAGCTGAAAGTGATTGAATTGGAAATTTGGTTTGAGATTATTTACATGAAGCTACAAGTGATTCAACTAGGAATAAGTAAATTTTCTTTTGTGCCAGCTTAATTTGTGACTAATTTGATACTAGAAGATTTTGGAAATTGCTCTTTTGATTTTAATTTACCTGGCATTTTTTAATTTTATGTTGGAAATGACAGATTGCTGTAGAAGAGGTTCTTGAAAAGGTGCCCTCCGAACCCATTTGGCCGCATTTTGCTATTGCAAGCATTGGCAGTGGATTCAACTTGATTGATGCTTTTCGGCTTGTATGAATTCTCAGCTTCAACAATATCTTTATCACTTGTATTTTTCTTTCTCATTATTGTTTCTCAAACTCTGACTCTTTGGGTAAAATAATTTCAAAGCTTTAGCTTTTGCATGTGCTCTTGAGTGTGTTTGAAATCTGGATTTTTGTTTGAGTTGTCCATTTAGGTGGTTTTATTTTTTGTTCTGGGGTTGGTGGTGGATTTAGGTGGAGCTGTCGTGGATGCTGATAAATCAAAGGCGGCCAGCACTGCACTACGTTCGAAGAAGCGTCCTACAAAAAAGCTGCACTGACCAAATCGAGTTCCAAAGCCGCTTGTGGAAAGCTTCTTTCCCAATGCTCTCAGGTGGGCTTTTCTTCTTTTCCTGTGCTTTCTCCGAAATCTGGATTATTTTGATGCAATCGTTGCTTTGTTTGGTTTATTGGGAAAATCCATGGAGAGGAAAGAATTACTTTTTGATGGCATTTTGTTACTTGAATGTTTCCAAGTAACAAACAACCATAAAAAAGAGCAAGTTCAATTTATCATCTAGTCCATTGCTGTTCGACACTAAATATATATTCATTTTCGTTTCAGATTCACCAGGATATGACAGCTCCAGTGTCTAATTATTTCATCCATACTGGTCATAATTCATATCTGACTGGTAACCAACTCAATAGTGACTGCAGTGTTCTTCCAATTATGAAGGCACTGAAGAGAGGTGTAAGAGTAGTAGAGATTGATCTTTGGCCGAATAATGATGCAAAAGATGGTGTTCATGTTTATCATGGATGGTATGAAAATCACATCTAACTCTGAATATATTAGATTGTGGGAGTTGATTATCTCTCTTGCAGTTCAAGAGTTTCCTTAAAGTCACTGTAATTCTCCCACAGTTGCTCTGTCATTGGTGTGTTTGAAAATTTAACGTTCTTTTTGTATCTTTGGATGTCCATTATCATTGGAGATTCAATTTGACATGGTTTTTTCCAATTTCAATTTTCATGGCTTGCTCTTTCAGCAGTCTAAGCCAATTAAAGTCCAGGCAGTCTTTTAAAGCCTCTGTGGTGGTTGAAGATTATAATCCCTCAGCGGGGAAGCCTTGAAAGTAGAGGTAGGGACTTTTCTTACGATTAAAGGATTCAGAAATGGGTAACTTGTCAACGTTCAAATGGAAGGTGATTGCCTTAAATCTTTTAAAGCCTTAATGGTGGTTGAAGGTTATAATCCCCGGCATTTCAACTTGGGGGAAGCCTTGAAAGTAGATGTAGGGATACTTTTTCTTGTGATCAAAGATTCAAAAAGGGGTAACTTGTCAACGTTCAAATGAAGGTGACTGCCTTATTTTCATTGAAAGGGGATCAAGTGGACTCAGGAGCCCATGTGCATTAATGGGAATCTTCTATGTTTTTTGGAAATGGGCTGTGGTTACCTTAATGTGCAGAAGAGAATCAATTAGTAAACTTTAGTTATTGGAAATTTAAGGGAACTGCATTTATTATTCCTTTTCATGGATCTTTGTTTTTCTGTTCTACCTTAAAAGAGATCTGAATGTTTAAAAGAGATCCCTTCACCAGAAGAATTGAAGTATCGGTTTATTATCTCAACCAAACCTCCAAAGGAGTTTCTTCAAGCTAAGAGTAGCAAGGAAAAGATGGAGAAGTCACTCAAGGGAAAGGATTCTGATGAACAAGATGATGATATGGTGTGCTGAGATAGAAAATTCACCACATAGGAACTTCATTCCTGCCTATTAGGTTTTTAGTTATATAAATCTTGCTCAATTCAATTGCAGATTGATAGTGATTCAAGTCAACACAATCAGGATGATGAGGATCATGATGACTCTGATCATGAGTCACGTCCACCAGGTCCATGTTCATACAAGTGTCTAATTGTTATTAACGCTGGAAAACCAAAGGGTGGTCTAAAGGAGGCGTTATAAGTTGAACTGAACAAAGTTAGTCGCCTTAGTTTGAGTGAACGAGCACTTGAAAAGGCTGTTTCATCTCATGGAACGGATGTTGTTAGGTACTAAACAAATTTCTAGGATAAGCTGTCAAAACAATTCTCTCATACTTTCTTTTTGTTGTTTCTACCAAGTTTTTATAAATTGATGCTAGCAATTCCCCTGCATATTTAGATTTACCCAGAGAAATTTCTGAGAGTGTACCCCAAGGGTACTCGGTTTAACTCCTCCAATACAACCCATTAATTGGTTGGACGCATGGGGCTCAAATGGTAGCATTTAATATGCAGGTTTGGTTCATTGTTCATCTTTCTCTAATTGCACACATCACATTACTTGTTTACTTTTCTTTCAATGTCTCGAGGTGTTCAATTTTTGTTTCATTCCTCACTTCTTTGTTTCATTCCTCACTTCTTTACTCTGATCTCTGCTTTTTATGACTCTGATCTTCTCATGGAAATTAGGTATTTGTTTGATTATTGATTCATTACTTGAAAGTATAATTGCAAAATCCTTGCAATACCCATATGCACCTCTATCTTTTGTTGGTATTCAAGAAATAATCAAGAATTCTGATATCGCTAAGTTGATAAAAAGTTTGTAACCAATGGAGGTAAAATCCTATTCTTACTAACAAATTAAAATATTTATACTATCGCTTCATTTAAAAATGTGTTTCTAATATAATGTATAAAACAAAATTTTGGATAAAGGCAAAAATAATGGTGATTGACTTGTGCCTTTTACATGTCATGTATTAGCTGTAAAAAAGAAACTGGGTATGATTATAATGATAGCTTCCTTTGTTACCATTGCAAAAACCAAAGCATTTCTCAATCACATTATATATCTTTCAATTTTTATTTTATTTTTATAATTTATGTAATAGATTTAATGTGTAGTATTTATTGACTCAAACTTAAAATTATATTTCAATCTAATTTATAGTTCTCGAGCATATATCGAACTCGACGTTGGTATAGGAAGACTGTCTACTGTTATGTTTGGTGAAGTTGTAAAAGAAGCATTCGGCTGTTCAGAAGTTGAGCTTATAAATCATACTAGTGAGGTATGTTTTCTTATTTTCTATTGCTTTATTGATGTGAGTAAAAAAGTCTATCTTAAAATTTTTCACACACTTATTACATTATCAATAAGTAAATGACTTTTATATTCAAATTGGCTTTTATTTACATCGTGAATACTAATTTCATAATAAACATTGCATTACAAAATTTGTATTATTTTACAGAAACATTTGTTATATATAAAAAAAAAATTACAACACAAGCTTCACAAAAATAATGGATGATTCAACTTTATGTTGACCCTGACCGACTCAACCAACAGCAGCACAAGAATTTCAACGTCGTCTCTATTGATCCAGTACAGAATAACACAAAATGATGAATCATAGTACAAACACCAAACGACACATATTTTAAACTACCGTTTTTATTGGACTTTTATTAAACTTAATGCAGGAAGCTTTGCTAAAATTATGGATGTTATAAATATGTATTGGATTGAATGATATTTTGAACTAATGTTTTTATTTTCTCAACTATGCCTTAAATTATTAAGTGAAATCAATCATTTTTATAAAGTATATATTATTTTTTACAAATAACTATTTTATAAAATTAGGCAAACGTGCTTTGCACGTTGCTCCCACCTAATATATATAATTATACAATAATTGCCTATCAATAAGTTCCAACAAAGCATTTATTCTCATAGAAATTTTTGATATACTTGCTTGTAGTTTTTTTATTTTTTTTCTATGTGGTTAAATGATATTACTAATTTCATGTGCCCAAAGTATAATGCCAAACATCTTCAAAGTTAACAGGTCTCCAAAGCTAATCGACCTTTAAAAAAAAAAAAAAGTAAAAACAAACAATAATAATTATAAAAAGGCACAAAAATGGTCACTAAGGAAGAGGTGAAATATGCGATGAAGGGATGCTCCTTTGGGCCAACCTTTGGAAGGGTTGGAAGAGATGTATCTTGTTAATGCATAAATTCACACAAGAGAAAATGACTCATTCACAACCCACGAATGTGACTAGGGCCCCGAGTATGCGGTTTGAATCCCATGATGACAGTTTAGGAGCCGGTACGATACCTGTATATACATTCATAACAATAAATAGTAAAAAAGTACAAAAAAATGTAAATAAAGAATGAAATATGGATTTACATTAATATGTACAGGACCTACGTTAACAAATTGTTTGAAAGACAAATCTACTATAATGAGAATATTTTACAGTCTCTCATAACCTCTCACATCTCTCTATACAATGAAAGTCAAAGACCCGTTTAGTTTAGATTTAGAGAAGATAAAAAGAACGGGATCTATCTTGCCAGGTTGAAGATAAATAAATAATTAATTAATTAATTTTTAAAAAAAAGCATCCCGCCTTCAAGGTTGAAGATGAACTCCCTCCTTTGAAGTTGTCCCGGAGCCCTCTTTATTAAGGCCTTTTGAGATGGTGAGAAATGTCAATTTTAAGTCACTTCATGATCTCTCTCCGCATATCTAACTTGCCTTCCTCTCTTAACTTTTGCCTTGTCTTGTCTTTTTCCTTTTTTTTTTTTCCTCCTTACTTTTTGACAATTGCTTTATAATAGATTAGTAGATTGGGGCCTCATGCGTCTTGGACATGGTACATATATGATTTATTTACCCCAACAATCCCCCATCCCCCATTCCAAAAGGGTTGGCCGCTACTACCTTTGCAAGGTAATGCTCACAATCTCTCCATTGCAAGTTAGGTGGTGGCCAACCAATAAACTTTTGGAGGGTGATAGTAACTTTACAACCTATCTTAAATACGAAAGATTTTATTTATTATTTTGACACTACACATCATACATAATTTTTTAATTTTGTTCTCTTATCAAATATATGGTGTATAGATAATGAGTAGAAGAACTCAATTAATTTATGAATAATAAAATAAAATAAATTATAAATAAATATAATGTTTAGTGTGTGAATACGATGAATAACAAAACTATTTTGAATACTGTCAAGGATGAACCCCATGCCAAACCCATCGGGTGAGTTTTTTGGTTTTCATTTTAGCTTATGTTCTTGTTTTGTAATTATTTATGTTTGATTATTTTGTTTTTCTTTTTAATAATCAATGTTGCATATTTGGAAAGTATCAAAATTTGATACGAGCTAAATATGACTTCTAAGGTACGTGACAATTTATTTTTTTGGATATCTTCTATTGACTTTGCTTTCAATATTCCTTTCTCTACAACCCTTCAAACCCAATGGGCTTCGCTTTTTCATTAGGCCTTCGGTTCCGCTCTCTAACTTTCATTTATCCAATGGAAAATGCTAGTCTTCTTACTCATTTTTTTCACTGAAAGTTACTGTTAAGATATTTTTATTATTTTTACTTAATGATTAAGTAAATATTTTTTAATAATATTATAATTTTTTTATTTTTTAAAAATATTTAAAAGTGTTAAAAAATACATTAAAAAAAAATAGAAAACAACTAGCAGGAGCCCCAACAGGAGCTCCCAGCTGTGAGAGTAGCACCGCCCATATCTAATTGGTTAACTAGAGAGTAAAAATTTATTTTTAATTAGGGCATCATTTGTTGGCAATTTTTAATGTTATCATAGAAGAAAAGGTCCCCCCCCTCCCTCTAAACAACATTGCATTGATAATAAATATGAATATATAAAAGAAGGGGCAAAGACCTTGACAAAATCCTCATTCTAATCAATACAAAATAATAAGATAAAACAAAAAGAAAAATATTCTAATCACAAAGAAATTATACAAAAATTTACTCATAAACTAAATTGATGTAGTATGTTAGATTGTAAAACTAGTTTTATTATAAAATAAATCTAATGTACCACGTGAAGTCATGTGAGTTTATTTTTGTGGGATCTCTTCGTTTTGAAATTTGAAAAATTGAATTATTTATTATATTTTGTTTAGAGTTTGAAAAATTGTAATTATTAAATAAAATGAGTTGAGATAGTTTTACTATTCAAACCAAGCCTAAAGACAAGAACTATTGAAAAAATATTTGTAAAAGAAATGAGAGAGGAGTAGATGAGCAAATAGAGGGATCGGCTTGAGAGTTTTCTTTGGAAGAAAGGTTGGTGGATTAACCCCACAACTCTAGGTTTGATTTGATAAAAACTAACAAAATTGATATCTATATAAATATTTATATATTAATTAGAAAATAATTAATCAATTACTTAAAAAAATGCAAAGTACCAATCATGAGTTTTTGTTTAGTTTTAGTAAAATTATGTGTGACTTATTGCAATAAATAGATGACTAGAAATACAACATTTGAGCATTTGGGATCATAAGTACTGTTATTTATCTTTGATTTTATAATCCTAAATTATATATACTGATATAACATATTTTAATTGATTATTTATTTAAATAGTAATATATAAAATTACACAAATTTGAATGAAAAAATCGAAAATTGAGACTAATTTTGCTTGTTAGGGAGTTATCATGATCTTGGCTTAAGTCATTGTTTTTTCATAAATTTTTATGGTTATTATATAAAATAAAATAAAAAATTAAAAGCACAAGTTTAATAAATAAATAATATGAAAATTGGAGTTAGGGAACAAAAATATTTAAAAAAAAGGAAAAAAAAGAAAAGAAAGGTAAGTGGAGAGTGAGCACTGTCTCCTCGTGCTTTGCTGTTTGGAGTCTGTGTCTTTGGTCTTTGGCTAAAGTCACAGCGGAGTCGTCGTGGTGGCTCTGCGACTCTCGTAGTGGCTTCTCTCAGAAAACCCTAGCGACACGACCGAGCTCTGCCAGATCCATCCTTCCTCTCTCGGTACGTAGCTGCTCTTCCATTTTCCCTTCTCGGATACGCAAACTCGTTCATTTTTTTCCTACCATTATGTAAATTTTACTCACTGAAACTGAACTTCACCACCACCAATTTATTCTTTTGTTTGCTTCGTTTTGACTGCGATTTTCTCTGCGATAATTTTGTTTTTATGTTTTTGTTTTAGATAGGTCCCCTCAGTTATGTGATATATGAAAATATGTGCGTCATTATCTGGAAATGATGCATTATCTATGTTAAATTCGCAATGCTGAATGATGGATTAGTTACTTTCTTCTGGATTTGAAGGATTTTGTTCTTCTTGCGGTGCTGAAATTAGAACATTTCTTCAAATTGTGTTTTGCATGATTGATAAGTGGCTATATTGTTGTTTTTCATAATTTATAGGAATTTAGGATTTTGCAAGCGCACGTGTGTATAATGTGTGGATCAGTGCATTCATTATTGAAAAAGTTTGACTAAATCTCATTCTGCAGTAGAAATAGCATTTCTATTGCATTGAATAATTATCCTTTCGAAATCATAATGTAGTTGTAGGACATAGGTTGCAAAACAAAATCAACTAAGTACAACCTAAACTGGTTGGATTCTTTACTGGTTATATAGAATAGATGAGCAATGAAAATTTGAAGATGACATGAAGTGCATTGTGATAGAATACTGACCATGACCATTTTGTAATCAGCAAAGTTTTACCTATCAAAAAAAGTAATCAGCAAAGTTTCACTTTTTTTTTGTTGCGATCAGGACAGTTATTGAGGTATCCGATGCTGTTTCTATAATCGAGCACATAGCTGATATATTTTGCTCTCTTACTTGCTGGCATTTTCCTGATTAGTGCTATATTTATCCGCTAGTTTCATTTATTTTAGTATCATAACTATTCTTCTTTATAAAATTTACTAAATCTGCTATATTGGTCATTGTAACTTCAACTCAACTTGAGCAGAGGGCTGTTTTACCTGGACTGGATGGAACAGGTTAGTTTATGTTATTCTCAGTTTTTACATATATTTTCTCTTACTACCTATAAAAGAAAACTTATATTTTGTGAGTAGTTTTGTTTGCAATTCTTGTGATAGTTATGATGTCTCTGAATGTGACAGTACGAGAAAGTTGAGAAGATTGGAGAAGGAACCTATGGTGTGGTTTATAAGGCTCGTGACCGTACGACAAATGAGACTATAGCCTTAAAAAAGATTCGCTTGGAGCAGGAAGATGAGGGAGTACCGAGCACAGCAATAAGGGAAATCTCCCTCCTGAAAGAAATGCAGCATGGAAACATTGTCAAGTATTCATTAGATTCATGTCCTTAACTGATCTTTTTGATTTAGGAGCATGCCTATAACATGAGTATGAAAGTATTAGGAATGCAAAATTTGAATGCACCGTGTCCTCTGCTACCATGTGGTTTTTTTCCTTGCCAATCATAAACTAACTTTTAATTGCTCTTCTAAATCATCAAGAGCACTGCTGCTACCACTTTTTTCTAATTTTTTGAAGGGATAAGTGCCTTGATCATTCTTTCCCAAAGCAATCATGGTTTCTTTCTTCAGGATAAATCCTTTACCATTTTCATGTAATTGATTTCTTGTTAAACTGATGGATGAATGCATATACAGTTCCAAGGCTTATGTATGGGTAGACCCTTTTTTCCCGTTTCTTTTTTCCTTTTGATGTGTGCTACAGAATTATCGGTCTATTTTGATAATTTTAGTTCTGATAATATTCTCTAGCTTAACAAAGACAATGACATTACTCTTGGTGTCTGGGTGGTGTATGATTGTCAGCATGGAAAACCACCTGTGGGTAGCCCAAGTGGTAAGGGGGAACTTGTGTGCATGAGCCCCATGTCACAGGTTCGATTCCCCCTGGGATCAAACTGTGATTTAAGGGGAGGCCATGGTGGTGGGTTGCTGGGCTAGTCTCCCCGGGGGTTTAGGTTCCATGGGTGAGTCCTAAGGGCTTTGCCATGGGGTAGTTCCCCCCTTCATAAAAAAAAAAAATGATTGTCAGCATGGAAACATCAATGAAAACATGAGTGCATTTTTTTTAGTTAAACTACAAAGATTGTTTTAAGGGTGAATATGCTGTATGTATTTAACCGGCGGAAATCTTCGTATATGTTCTGTTTTGCCTCGATTATTTTCCTATTTGAATTTGGATGGTTATTCTGTCTCTTCTGAGTTGCCTTTTATTGTTGATGGATTTTTGTTGACAGGTTACAGGATGTGGTGCACAGTGAGAAGCGCTTGTATCTGGTTTTTGAGTACCTTGACTTGGATCTGAAGAAGCACATGGATTCATCTCCAGAATTCGCAAAGGATCTACGACAAATAAAAGTAGGCGACTCCTGCTGTTTGGAGTTTTTGCACCATATGCAACATTTTTTTTTTTAAATATTCTTGTGAAAAAGTTATAGTTTATTTTTTAATTAATCAGCAAACCGAAGCATTTCATGTTCGGTGCAGGCCATTTCTTGGCATAGTGCCTGTTGGCTTTAATGATGAGGTTAGGGAGATGGTAGACAAAGAAGACGCTTTTTTTTTTAATGTTTTTGGCACAGATATTTTCATCTTTTACTAAATTCAATCAGTTTCTGGAAACCAATTTGTGAGCCTAATGTATGTGTTATTATTACATTTTTTCCTCTCTTTACCTATTGTGCATATTTAAGAGTACTTATTTATTCAATCTAATATGATGTGCATAATTTCCCCATAGTTTTTACTTGTGGTTAATTTCTTTAGTTTTAAATGCATGCTTAAACTTGATTTCTGAGTCATTCTCTTATCATTAAATTTGGCAACATAATGCAATGGGACCACTTGCTGTGGAAAGATACAGTTGATGACATTTCTCATTTTATGCAGATGTTCCTTCATCAAATTCTCCGTGGCATTGCTTATTGTCATTCCCATAGAGTTCTTCATCGAGATCTGAAACCCCAGAATTTGCTAATAGATCGCCGCACCAATTCGCTAAAGCTTGCAGACTTTGGACTGGCCAGAGCATTTGGCATTCCAGTAAGGACGTTTACACATGAGGTATGATTATGCACTGGTTCAACTTTTCCTAATCTTCTTATTTGCTTTTCTCTAGTAATAGTGTATCCTGATGTTTAATTGTAGCAATTTCTCTAGAATTTCTTTGTTCATCCCCAAAATTTGACAACTAAGACGAATTTGTATGCACCTCATACCAAAAGTTAAAAACAAAAATGTAATGCAAATGTTCTTTGGATCAAATGACATCACCATACCCATTAAAAGATGTTCAAGGGTGACATCAAAGGTTCAATCCCATATGAAATTTTCAAATTACCAGTGATGTACCCTTGTAGGACAGTAGAATCTTTGAAAAATCTGTATGGTTAAAAAGCAAACTATCTAAAATATTAGTTTATTCTTACATGTTATCAATTTCCAGGCACAAAACGATATAGGGCATCTGGTGGTATGGCTGAAGTATTGTAAAAACATAGGATTTTTTTTTATAGGATAAAAAAAAAAAAAAAAAAAAAAAAAAAAAAGAAAAAATCCTATGTTTTAACAATACTTCAGTCATCACGTAATGAGAAATTCAAATGAGGCATGACAATTTTAAGCTGTCAATTAGTACCATCCCTGGTTTATGATTCTTGGTGGCTCCTTTTAGGTGGTTACTCTGTGGTACAGAGCTCCAGAAATATTGCTTGGATCTCGCCACTACTCTACTCCTGTTGATGTGTGGTCGGTGGGTTGTATATTTGCTGAGATGGTTAACCAACGGCCATTATTTCCTGGCGACTCTGAGATTGATGAACTTTTCAAGATTTTCAGGTGAATAGCTTTGTGGCCACATTTTTCACTATTAGTTTTCTTGGAGAATATAGTTGCATCCGTGTGTTTGGAAGAGGATTTTTGAATGTGGCATGGATTAATATTTCTAATGCATCTAAATATGTTCTGTAGTCCAGTGTGTCATGAAAAAGTTGGTAGGGTCCATTGAAAATATGTTAGGGAAGAAATTTTTGTGATATATTTTTTTATTTATTTGAGTTTTGTGAAACTTGTTTTGATTTTTGTTTGTTATGGAAATCAAGGTGAGATGATTTTATAAAAATTAATTTTCAGATTTTTTTTGGCATGAAGGTGTTTGGGTTGATAGTGCAAGTATTTTGGGAAAATCTTTAAAAATTTCTTGTTTCCAAACATCCCCATAATTGAAAGAAAATAATGCTGGAAGTTCTTGTCAATTAGTTAAACATATGAAAACAATTGCAAAAGAGTTGGTAAATGAGCAAGCAAGTATAGCACTGTATTAATATATCTTTCTTCTTATATGAAGAGTCTTGGGTACTCCAAATGAGGATACATGGCCTGGTGTGACTTCTTTGCCCGATTATAAAGGTGCCTTTCCCAAATGGCCTCCTAAGGTAACTTAGCCTTTTCTTATATATTATGTTCCCGAAATTTCTATTTACCATGATGGGGTTAAAAAAATCAGTTATCAATTCTGGAGTATATACTCTATTGAAAATTTTAAAGATGCATCATTTACCATGCAGGATCTAGCTGCTGTGGTTTCAAGTCTGGATTCAACCGGAGTTGATCTTCTTTCTGTAAGTTTACATATAGATTGCAGTTGCATGCCACTACGAGACAACATGATAATTCCTAGTCCTTTTATTTTGATGGTGGCTTCTTGGTCACTTAAGTTTATCTTTTAGTCAACTACCTGCAAACACAATTTTTTCTCTTTCCTGAGTCATCTCCAGCTTTGTTAAAAAAAAGAAAAAGAAAAAAACTCTAAGCTCTGCTGTGTGAACTTAAAAAATGAGTTTGTAATTTATCGTTTTTTCCGTCTGCTATTGCATTGATTATTTTGGCAATAAGCTTATTTTCCCATCTAGCTCAAATGGTGATGATATGAACCCAAGCCCTGCTCTGCATGATGACATTTTTCTTATCCTATTAACTCCTGATATATATATATATATAAACTATTTATGGGTTGAGCACATCAGCATTCTAGACAATCACAAATGGATTATGGTATACACAACATGACTATGTTTTCCTGTTTCTTGATCATTTTTTTATCATGTTCCAGAAAATGCTCTCCTTGGATCCCAGCAGAAGGATCACGGCCAGGAGTGCCCTCGAGCATGAATACTTCAAAGATATCTGATTTACACCTCGATTATCTGCAACCATCCTCGTGGCAGAGAAGTGTCTATATTATTATTATTGTGTAGCTAATATATCGCTTTTGATTGTGTGAGAAATATGCGTGCTGCATTTTTTATGCGATTCTTCTTATTTGCAATTTCCTTTTGGATTGAGTTTAGATTTTACTTTGATTTGGTTTTGGAGAGACATATTTGCATCAACTAGGGTATGTTTCATTTCTCTCCTCTCTCTCTTCTCTCCATGTCATAAAGATATAACTGTCATTTTGTCTCCAATTCGAATTCGCTTGTAATCGACAATCTATCGTGTCTGAGAGAAACTATTTTTTTTCATGTGGATTTGGAAAGTTCAGATTTAACTTTTATATCTTCTGATAAAAAGAAAAAAAAGAAATTGATTTCACTTATATTACTTTTGATTTTTTGAAAACCTTTTCTATGTGTAAGCTACGGGCTACGATCGGAAGGAAAAAGTCGCTTCTTTTGAAAGGCGTGTCCCTTATTCAAATCTATTCAATTTGAATGCAGGATGACTCTGAAATCCACATTTCCAGTTAATCTAAAACACATTCTTCGATTGACCACTTTATTTCCGGTAATTATTCAAAACAAACATGTAAAGAGAATGTCATACCATGCTCGCAGTAGTCAAAACGTTACTTTGACTTGACTTAAACGACAAGTATAGAGAAACCCAAGAAGAGAACCTTAGATATACAAGTTTTCTTTTTCAAATAATAACCCTCAGAGTACTTATTTAAAAAATTGAATGCCCCTCAACGTACACTTCTACCTGCTGCCCTGTATCATCTAAAATGCTGAGCTACCTACCTTGTTTCTACCTGTCAATACATCCTTGGCTTCATTTATCTTGGAAGCAAGATAATGGCTCCCGCCAGCATCCGGATGATTTGCCATCATCACCCTCTTATGAGCCTCCTTAATCTTCTCTAACACAGCACTCTCTCTGAAAAGAGAATTAGAGTAAAAGTCGTTTTAATTTTATTGACAACAAACATAATCAATCTTCTAGTTAACACATAAGTAGAATAAGAATAAAAGGCACAACTTTATCATTGTATGCAAATTGTGCTGGTGTATCCAATGAAGCAAACAGTCGAATGGTTCCCAATTTACACTAGGAACTGCAAAATTCGATGGTATATTCCTTTTCTTGCTCATTCCTGGTAAATTATCGTTCATCCCAGAAGTTTAAAGTTTATATTAATAATATATGATGGAATTAGGCACCGTTTGAATAGTGAGATGAGATGAGATGGTTTTACATAAAGTTGAAAGTAAAATAAAATATTGTTAGAATATTATTTTTTAATATTATTATTATTTTGAGATTTGAAAAAGTTAAATTGTTTATTATATTTTATGTAACAATTTAGAAAAGTTATAGTGATGAGATGAAACCGTTTCTATATCCAAACGCAACTTTAATCATTTAGACCCATTTGGATAGTCAGATGAGTTGAGATGGTTTATAAATAGTACTAAGATTATTAGTTAAAATTAGACAAGATGAGGTGTTTCATCTCACCTCTGTATCCAAACGGACTTATTATTCAAATAATTACACATATACCTAAAATGAAAATGTGACTGGGTTATGGAGAAGACAATCACCTGACTCCAAGGACCAATGCTGCTTCTCGCCTAGTCATGACTTTCTCAAACCCACCATAATAAAATCTTCGAGCATGGGGCATCCTTGGGCGAGCTTTGAATGCTTGCCATGCTGCAATCAAGTATCTGGTCCCTAAGGCAGCACCTGCCACAGCACCACCAATTACTAGAGGAGTTTCCTGAGAGAAATGAACATTAAGCAAGCTATGTCAGTTCCACATTGAACAAAAAGCCACAAGAAATGTAAACTTTACGGCCAAATTTTGCATAATCATTCTAGTCAAATTAATTAGTGATAGCCTATCATTGAACAATCCCTTGGTAATTAAAATTTGTGTAAATGTCATAACCACATGAAAAGCTATTCATAAAAGAGAATAGAGAACATAAATTCACAACAAACTCAAAAATCAAATGGGTTTATAGAAATCAAGCCCCTTGCGAACATAATCAACCAGCAATCATTCATCATGGTATCCAATTTCAGATTTTGAACATGGTAACAGTACATTGTACTGGGAAGTAACTGATATTAGAAACAAAGTAAAACACGATCAATTCAATATATTCAGGTGCAGACTTTTTCTCGTTTACAAATCTTCACACATTTTCAACGGCGTTCCAACATATTTTCTGGGATGATAACTGATAATATTACAGCGTTAAATATATAATCTTTTAAGTTCTACAAACAAACTGCATAACATAGATGGAAAATTCATGAACGAACTTACCATTGGAATATTCCGTAATCGCTCTCGTGAATGGTGAACACAAACTCCAAACAAAACCAAAATGATCAATTATCTGCACTCGATGTGATAATAAAATGATCATCCAAACTCACAAAGGAGCTTAGAAATTCAGAATAAAACTGGAAGAACCTTAATATAAAAAATAAAAAATAAAAAATAAAAAGAACGTAGAAATTCTTTACCTTACAAGAGAATAAAGCGATGAGGTTTTCTAATTTTTTTCTTTTTCCCACGAAATCTGCCTGTGTACGATGAATTTGCTATTTATAAGCTGTGTCATGTTCGGGAATTCGTACTTGGGCACCAAGAAAGAACCCAAAACAAAGGGCGGCACTTTCTCCAGAAGGGTCTGGTGACTGGCCCGGGTGGTCCACTCTATCACTTTGATCGCTTATTATTTTATTTTATTTACTTAAAAACTAAAAAAATAACTTTTAATATATTGAAATATTTTTTTATGTTTTAAAAATATTTAAATATGTATATTAAATTCAGGAAAATTTATCTTGATTCTTGCGTCCTCAAATTGCTGTATCAAATTACCCAAAATCACGTTTTACATATGAAATTATCACATTTCTTTATTTATCTGTTTTTAAAATATCATTGTTAATATGTAATCAAAATGATAAAATAAATATAATAAAAAAGTATCACTTGTTGGTAACAATGATAGTGATAATTAAAAAGGTGTTAATTTTAAACAAATATATTAGTTGGTACAAATTGAGGAACCACGAGATAGTTTTGGTGCCGGCAGGCTGCAAAAATATTATTATTTCCACTTATTAAATAAATCTTAGACGTTAAAACTATATTCGTTTTAATTTGAGTTAAAAAAGAAGATAAATAAGAAAGAAGGAAATGTTAAAAATAAATAAAAGAACTATTAGGTTGCATTTTGGCACTGAGGTGATTTCAAATGATTTGAGTTGATCTATAAATAATAGTATTTTAGGTTCTATTGAAATGTGTTTGAGGCTCTGTTTGGATAGTAAAAGTGTTTTATCTCATCTTATCTTATCATTACAATTTTCTTAACTTTCATACAAAATATAATAAATAATTCAATATTTTTAAATTTTAAAATAATAATAATATTAAAAAATAATATTTTAACAATATTTTATTTAACTTTCATCTAAAATCATCATATCTTATCTCACTATCTAAACAACATCTTAATGTATAAATTAGATTGAAATATGTTTAATGTTTTATAGAAAGTTAAAAAAATATTGAGTCTCATCTAGAATTGATTTGAGAAGATGAGCTCAACACACAAACATGGCATTATTCTTCTAAGTATGCAAGACTTGCACTTTTTTTTTCTTTTTTTTTTTTTTTTTTTTTTGAATTGCACATTTTAACGTTGTATCTTGCTGAAACAAATTAATACAGTGACTCAAAGTTTCATTAAATTGATAAATATATGTTCTCTCAAGAAAATAAATAAATTTTTATTAAATAAAAAAAGAAGAAGAAATTAGCTTGCTTACCAAAATAAATTTTGGGAGAAATAATATTTGTAATTATAAACTGTGTAAGAATCGAGCATTCATTTTGAAATAATTAAGTAAAAATGAGATGATAAATAATATTTACAATCATAAAGTTCATATCCGTTGCATATTCATTTTAAAAAAAATTAAATAAATATGTGATCACATGAAAAAATTAATATTTTAATTGTGGATTCCAAACGACAAAAATTAAATTTTTAAGTAGATTTCACTTTTTCTAAAATGAGTACGCAATACTTGCACGATAAATGACTGTATATATCATTATTCATATAAATGACAAGCAATTAATAACAAAAGTTAAATCTTTATTTTTGGATGAAATTTATTATATTCAAGGGAAAATAATTCCATGCACTTGAAGTCCATTTCTATATCTAATAGTACATCACAACATACATGTGATGTGTCTAAAAAGAATAAAATAAAATAGAACTAAGATTTAAAAGGCTAAAATTCTAAAATAATTTCAATTGGTTGAAAGACTAGCTCTTGAATAATTATAGAGAAAATAAAAACCCAATAAGAAAGTGTAACCAGAAGGGTATAATCATTTAATTAAATTGCCATCTTAATTTTTCATGCGCCATTGAATGGGTCCAATAGGATTGTTTATATATTTTAAAAATTTAAAAATACGTCTTGTCCTATACCATCTCAAGGATGACGTAGTAAACTAACTAAATTAATATGCATTTGCCATTCTACATTTTTCTATACCTATAGGATTATCATTCCCCTTATAGTTTGATGAAATTTATTTAAAATTCATTTATTTATAAATCAACGTACATAATATATACTTGGAAAAATTTTATTTATCATCTCCGCACATTACATACCACATTTTATTTATTATTATTATTATTTTCTCTTACCAAATGTGTGGTATATTGATAATGAGTAGAAAAATTCAATAAATTTAAGAAAAATAAAATAAATTTTTTTTTAAAAGTGTGGAGTGTGATGTGTGAGGATGATGAGTAGCATACGTGACGTGTATTTTATTTTATTTTTTTAAATCCAAAATCGACGCATTTCAACCCCTACCCCCACCTGATTCCCTCTCTTAGCCCACCCAGCCCCGCCGTGCGCCACCTACAGTCACCGGCCACCACCATCGTCAACCTCCAACTCCACCGTTGGTGCTGGTGATGCTTGTATACTTTTCTCTCGTCGCGCCGTGTACTCATTCCTCGCCAAGTAATCGAATCGTGTTTGGCCTCTCTCTGCTGTTGTTGGCCCACCCAGCAGCACCACCAACTACCTCATCGGCTCCCCCTCACACCGACGACCCTCCAGCCACCTTCGAGCCTCCACGCTCAACGTTCTCTCCGCTCCTGAAATGGGTCTCACATGGATTTATTCCCGAAATGCTGCCACCCGCCGCCGTAAGCCAGCCCGGCCACCACTATCAAGCCCCACGACCTCACAACAACTCCCATTGTCGACCCAAGTCACAACAACCCCATCACAACTCATATTAGCCCAAACCGAAATGGGTCTCCCCCTTTCTCGCCACCATGCTGCCACTGTAGATCAACCCAGCCACCACCATTGAATCTTGCAACCTCACAGCAGCTCCCACTGTTGAATCTCAGTCACGGCAACTCCTTCCTCCCTCTCCATCGAAACTCAAATCAATCCCTAATAGCAATGAAGTGTTTTCAACTTTTCGAATTAGTGGGGAGGGGGACTTCGAGAGACTTTGTCAATTTACTTAAAAATAAATTTATCAATTTACTTAGCCAAAGATGTGTTTTGGATGGATGCGTCAAGACTTTTTCTAATTGAATAGCATATCTTGAACCTCACTATACTGTTCTGGCTTTGTTCCTCTTTGCTTACTTTTACTTTATTTATGATGTTGACTGATATTGAACCAAAGTGATGTGATTTTGTGAACGCGGTTAGGTCCACCAATGAGGAACCAGCGTCTTCAATGGGACGGAATTTGTGGGAAAAATAACAAGGGAAGGCAATCCTGTCTCCGTGGGAACGTAAATGCTGTCACTTGGCGTAGTTCGCCTGCTGAGAATTTCTTTAGACTTCCGCGCAAGCGTCCAACAATGCCAGCCAAACACATAGTAGTATAGTACCCATAAACGCTTTCCTTTCGCCTTGCTTTTTCCAAGCGATTGACTTCTCAAAGTCTTATTTTTTTTCTTGCCTGTCTCCAGAGTCAAGCGGAGTTGTCAAATCATCCCCACTGCTCCGACTATTTCAGACTTCTATACCCTCTCTGAAGAGGTGTTCAGAGTAAAATACAAACATGGCAACTGGATTTTCTTCCTTGATTTGCGCAATGAGTGGGGCATTGTCTCTGTTGGTGCGTTGTTGATGCAGTTTGCAACTCCCAGTTGGGTATATTCAGCTTCGATAAGGTGTGTAAAAATTGCAGCTTTCTTTTTATACGACTTTGTGTGATTCCTTTTAGCTGTTCTACAAGTCAATTGGCATTCTTTCTTTGAACTTGTTTGTTTGTTTGTTTTCTTGAAGCGGAGTAGCAGAATATGTATGGTGGTGCACTGTGTTTACTGTTTCCTATATAACCTTAATGAACTTAAATTTAAATGAGCTTAATCGGAACTAAGCTGATGAAGCCAACAATATCGGCCATTAGACCGAACAACGTAAATTCTCTAGTGATCTTTCTCTTCTCCGTTCCTTTCCCCTCTACTTTCTTCTATTGGTTTATTTTCCTTCTATTTTTTTTTTTCCAGTTTCAAACGATTGGCTCAGATAGTGAACGGAAATTTACTTCATTAGTTATTATTTTTAAGAGCTATTAGTTGTTAAGAAGACAAATTCTTTTAGATTTTTGGTTTTTGTAAATTTCCTTCCATAATATAGTCATAAAAATTAAAAAGAGTGACTGTATAAAGTTGCTAACTCTGCCAGTATATCAAAGTACATTTTCGCAAGCTTGACTGGCCATCGTTGGTACTTATTTCTACCTAGAAATTAACTCTACTGTATCACTAGTTTTTATTATTTCACGAGGCGACGATGATAACCAACTGGTGTTTTCTCAAGTTTGATTGCCTCATATTTCTTCTCATCTACGTCCGAGGTGGGCTTGTATATTTTCTTCCTGATGTTACAATTGGACACATCCTGGCTAAAGGTTCCTGGTTCCTTCACTAATCACTATTATGTTACTCTTGTTTTTTAACTTTTCAAAAAAAAAAATGTTACTCTTGTTTTCAGAATTGGGTTTATGTTTTGTGATGCTGGAAAACGAAAACGTTATAGCACAAGTGTGCGTATGTTTTTTCCTGGTTGCAGTAAACAAAAAATGTTGAGTTGAAGTCAAATTTTGTTCTAAAGCTTATGTTTTATGTTTTTTTTTTTTTTTTTTGAAGTACATTTTAAGAAAATGTATTATGAAAGATGAAAATTAGGTTGTGAAAAAGAAAAGAAAAATTAGGTTTTTAATTCAAAAGTATCAATGATATTGGACAGGCTTCGTAAAAATGATATCTCACTAATATTTGAAATATTATTCAGCATTTTTCATGTTAAACTATATTTGATCATTCAAAAAATTCAAATTTTTATAATTTTTATGTACTTTTTGCAATATTCCCAATTTCTTTTGTCAATATTTGTCAAATATTTTGCCAATATATATGCTATATCGCCTAATACTATTCCAGGCGATAGTGTAAGAAATCGTTCTTGCTTGTTGTGAGTGTTGCTCATATAGAGTGCAGTATGGCGATATTTGAACTATGATTGCTACCAAAAATTGTGCTTTTGGTATTTCTCACATTGTAATGCCCCAGATTGAGTATAAGAGGTTATGAATGGATCCCACTTTGTCAGGGGGAGATCTTGTTGTTAGCATGATTTTAATGAACTTCAATTGTAACTTTGACTAGACCTTTTAGGGTAGAAGCCACGATATGACTTGATTTTTTTTTTTTTTTTTTACCATTACAAATGGCATCAAGGACAATCCTCAACCAAAAGTGTGGGACTTGAGTTGTGCCATCAACCATAGAATGGCCTAGCAAGGATGTTTGAGATTTAGAGGGAGATTCATACCCACGGTTGAGTAAAGGAGAATGGTGAATGAGTCCCACATTGCTTGATATGGAGAAGTTTTTCTGTGTTAAAGTGATTCCATGGGGTTCCAATTATAATCTTGACTAGTCCTTTTGGAGTAATAGGCTTATGTGAGTCTTTTCCTTGAGTCATTACACTTGCTTCCTCCATTTGATAGTTAAATTAAACTCACACTTTCAAAAGGTCATGCAATACTTACCTGTAAAGAAAATGTTTATGCAATACTAGCATGTGATACACGCGTTCTGATTATTTATCTTACACTCTTCTGCAGGTCTAATTAATAAAAGATGGCTGGTTTTGAAAAAGATGACATACCTATGCTTTCAGACACAAATGGGCGGTCTTTGGACAGACATGCAGATTCTCAATTCCAGAGATTTGCATACAGGACAAGGAGTGCATCACTTTCCATTCCTATGGACTCAATGGAGTCCTATGCTAGTGAAACTCATCTTATGGGCCATACTGGTCCTTTACGGAGTGAAAGAAGAACTCCATTCATACAGATGAGTGGTCCACTATATGTTAGCCGCAAACCTGAAAACCTTTTTTTGCCAAATCAAGGTGTCACAGGACCCAAAACAATGGAACCTTTAGTGAGCAAGTTTACTTCATTTAAAGGCAAGGATCAAGATGACTGGCCACATGACAACAATTTTGGGAAAAATGAACATTTGCTGAGGTCTGGGCAGTTGGGAATGTGCAATGATCCTTATTGTACAACTTGCCCAACATATAACAACTTCATAGCAGCTCAACAAATGAACTCTAAAGCTTCATTAGCTTTTGATCCTAAGGTGTTATTCTTTCTTTACCCAAAGGTTATTCTTTTTTCTGTCCTAATGGTTACTGCCCTATTTCATGTTCCCCTGTATTGCTTTGCTAGACAATTATTATTATTATTGTTGTTATTATTATTATTGTTATTATTATTATTATTATTATTATTATTATTATTTATTATTTATTTTTTATTATTATACATGCCTGCATCATAGCCCAAACCTTCATTCTGTTTAGCTACATTGTTGAATAGATCTCGAGTTGGATGCTGCTTCTGTCGCATGTAGGACTTTTTTCCCAAAAAATATAGGTATAAATAGCATAGGATCTGTGTCAGTTCATAAATTATTTTCTTTAGTATTTATTTTAACTGTTTGATGAAGAAATATTTGCCATACTTGTTCATGCATGCTTTGCATTTAGCCTATCTGTGGAGTGATGTTTATATCTAATTCTTTGAGTCCTTATAAAAAAAAAAAAAAATCTAATTCTTTGAGTCCTACAACTCCTAGCATCTGGCACTTTGAAATTAAGATATCGAACACAGTCTTATTACTTATCAGAAAAGAGATAAGAGATGTCAAATCCCATTTATGCATCTGCCATCACCTCCTATATACAAAATCTAAGATTTCCATAAGTGATTGTCAACGTGCATTCTCCCAGGCACAGCAATAACCTTTGCTTGGTCCAGATAATATGGTTACATAATAAAGAAGATGAGCTCAGAAGAGAAAAAATTCTTAAGTACAAATAATCTGTAACATGGTAAGAAATGCCCTCGTCAATTATGAGTGTTCGATATCTTAAAAGAAGTGCGGATGTTAGTAATTTTAAAAGCTTTACTTAGTTCATCTATCTAAATTAGAAAAGCCTGTTATAGGCTTTCCAATTTGGATTATCGTAAAGAGCCTCCTCGTGAATAGAGGCAGTTGTCAGCGGCACAGCAAGTAAATTGTTCAGAGGGAGGCAGTTACTGTGCTGTGGATCTAAGAAAGGAAAAAATGATAGGGACATTCATCTACCATATGCCCTGAGATAAAAACAATCTACAGTCTCTATAAAAAATCTTGGGTAGATAACTGTGAAGAACAGGTCTACTAGTAACTCATGTAGCTTTTGGTAATTGAATTTTAGGTGTGATGTGCAAGTATTGTTACGAGATCTTTCACATCAGAAAAGCATTGAGCAATGCACATCTATTACACTAAAAATAAGATCCTGAATGATGAAATAGATTATGGATTAAAGAGATACTAGTTGAAACTTCTTATCAAAGAGCAAAGGGTTGTGAAAGGGTTGTATGTGTATCATTTTCCGAGTAATGATACACGTACGGCCCTTTCTACAACCATGTTTTAAATTGAGGGTATTTCCGTAAAAGGATGTTATGTTTATGTTTATAAGTTATTTTACAAAAATGCCCCTTTTTTATAACACGGTTGTGTAAAGAGTTGTGAAAAGGGTTGTATGTGTATCATTTTCCAAGAGGCAAAACTTTTGCAGAGAAGTTAACATACCAAGTAAATGTTTTAAATCACCATGAATAGCTATGGCCAACTCTCTTATTTCATTCTTTTGAATAACCCAATGTAATGAAATGTTCATTTACTTCTTGTTTTGTGCTTTTGTCTGTCATAATCTCTTTTTCATCTAAGATTCCTATTTTTATGATTTTTTCTTATTTCAAGTTAGGTTTTTCTTTCCTGTTGAGCTGAGTTCTAATTGGAAAAACTTTAATCCTATTACATTGGGATGTTAGGTTTTCCTGTGTACAATGGATCACCTACATAGCTTAAATTGAGTGGAAGTTTAGGCTAATAGGGTCCAAAAACTTTAAAATTTTCATGGGGCAATGTGATACGATTCGAAAGCCCCACCTTTTTTTTTTTTTTTTTTTTTGAGGATGCTTTAAATCTTGTTTTTATACACAGAAGCTCTCTAAATTTTCCTTAATTTTAATGGAGGCAATTGCCCCACCTGCCTTGGCTCCATCACTGGTGAAAGCTCTCTTTGAAATTTCACGTTATTTGTTCTATAACAATCTAGTTGAGTCCTCTTTATCTTTATTTTTTTACTTTTTATTTTTTTCCGTTTATATTGAATTTTGTTTTAGATATCAAATTTGTTAACTTGTCTTGCTCCATTGATATCAAAATGTTGTTCTTTTTGGAAACCTATTTCTGGGTTTAAACTGTAACATACCTTGTATTGGTTGGGGCTTTGAATGATCTTGCTAGAAAGTTAACTGTGGATATGCTTTAGGTTACCTGGATGTATTTGTGGGGGAAACATAGGAAGGTTTTATTGTTGTTGTTGTACTTTGCAAAATACTTGTTTAGGTGTGGTCCGGAATTTTGAGCAAGGTATGATCATCATCCTTTCTGGTAATTGGCTAAATTTGGAATCAGTTCGCTTATGTGGACATTTTGTTTACTGGATCAATTTAGTAATTCTATTGATGAAAGCCATCGTACTACAACAATGTGGGAACCTTTTTGGTGTAGGGCCTTTTTCTTTTTAATCCCCCCACCTGACCCAAGTAGGATAAAAGAAAATAAAAGAAACACAAGAGAATGGAAAACAGATTTTTGTCTTCCAAGGGATGAAAATCAAATGTGGTTGTGGTCATGAATATGTTACGATTGGCTTGTAATATAAGTGTTGCCTCCTAAATTTAGTCCTGTTTGGTACCATTCTTTTGCTCAATCCCCCCCATCCCCCCACCCAAAAAAAATGCAAAATTATCAGATATGTTGCTCTATTTTTGTATTTTCCTTAATTTGGTTTGGATTGAAAGGAAAAGGAAATGTTTGCTAGATTGCGATGCTCTCTATTATGAGGCAGAAAATTGTGCAGGCCTGGTACTACTGGTATTAGTACAGTTTTGCTGTCAATAGAAATAATTTCTTAGATCAGGGTGACAAGTCTAGTGTCACATCAATGCTGTTGCATTGGGAGTGGGGAAATGGGATTGATAGAGCTTGAGGTTATTTTGTTTCATGGAGGAAGCAGTAGTAATTTTCACAAGAGCAGGAGGTGGTGTATATATTCCTTTTTAATGAAGGTGGTGCAGACTTCAATGGGGATGGGGTTGGCAGTTATTATCAGTGGGGGTGTGCACTTCAGTGGAGTTGGTGGTTATATGGTTACTGCCTAGTGGTGTCGGTGTTGTAGGTGGACGTGTTAGATGTCTTGCATGTTTTTTCTAGTTTTTTATGCTAGTACCTTTTTTTGTTGAGGTTACACAGATTCGTTAATCTACCATTATCTCCCCCATGACTTTATCGTGTTTAATTTTCTCTAGCTTTTGTTATCTAGAATATGATGTGCAAATACTTGCTTGGTAAGATTGTTATGCATAAATTGCAATGATCTCATTCAGTTTTATTACTTTGATTGTATGTAGTTTCATAATGTTCTCTATGGGGACGCTAAAGGCTGGGCTAAGGGCTTTTTTTCTTCTCTCCAACAATATATTCCTGGCATCATGAACCCTCATGCTAAAGTTGTGCAACAATGGAACAAATTTTTTGTCATTTCTTGCTTGGTGGCAATTTTTGTGGACCCATTATTTTTCTTCTTGCTATCCACTATAAAGGTATGACATTCTTGTATTGAAATTTCTCTTTTTGTGACCATTACTTTTATTATAGTACTCTTCTTTGGAAATTTTTTTATTCTTTACAAAAAACAAATTCTGAATTTATTTGCTAAAGAAGCAGAGTACAAATAACATAATTGATGCTATTTTTTCTTTCTTTATGTGTGTGTGTGTGTGTATACATGTGTATATGTCCGTATGCATGTATTTGATAAGTACGCCTAATTTGATAAGTACGACCATTTCTTTCGTTACATGTGCACCACATTAAGCATAGAGGCACCATCTTCCAAACAGCTGCAATGTGATGATTGCCCGAATCCCTCTCCAACATGACAATTAATCTATCACCTAGTGAAGATTTCATCCCATAAAGCCTTGACTACTTCACAATGAAGAAGTAGGTGATCTACTGATTCACTATTGTGTTTGCAAATGAAGCACCAATCTATTATGTAGAGGCCACTCTTTTCAGCTTGTCGATAGTCAATATTTTCCCATGGGATGCCAACTAGCCGAAGAAGGCAACCTTGAGGGGAACATTGCTCCTCCAAATACTCTTCCATGGGAAGGCATTGGAAGAGCGAGTTGTAAATGCCTTGTAATATGATTGGACTGAAAATCTCTTGTTCCCTGTAAGTGTCCAAAGTAATTTGTCCTCCCCTTCTGCCTGTAGTTTCAGCGCATATAACATGCTGTAAAATTCAGCAATGTCTCCCACCTCCCAATCCTATACAGCTCTAGTAAATCTCGCGGACCAATGAAGGGAATCAATGGAGATGCTCATATTATTGGCCACAGAGGCACCCTTATCTGACACAATCCTATAAAGAGAGGGGAAAGCGTTTTTCAAAGCAACATCACCACACCAAATATCGTGTCAAAACCTGATTCGAGTGCCCCTTCCCACATCAAATTTGAAATTACCGAGTAAATCTTCCCATCCATTTCGGATAAATTTCCAAACTCCCATGCCGTAAGCCCATCTTACTTCACTAGAGCACCAACCTTCCCAAATGCTCCCATATTTAACATCGATGATGTTCCTCCAAAGAACATCCCCTTTCTGATGATACCGCCATAACTATTTTCCAAGAAGGACCTTGTTGAAGGTTCTCAATTTTCTTACTCCCAACCCACCACAAGACAAAGGGGTGCAGACTTTATCCCATTTAATCAAATGGAATTTTTTCTCATCCTCTAACCCATCCCACATGAAGTCACGAAAAATCTTCTCTAGTCTATTCGCCACCCCTGTAGGCAAAGGAAATAAAGATAAAAAGTACGTTGGGAGATTAGATAACGTACTCTTGATTAGTGTGATTCTACCGCCTTTAGATAAGTAAATTCTTTTCCAACTAGCTAGTTTGCATTCAATTTTCTCAACAATTCCATCCCACATTGCCTTGGATTTATGTGGAGCTGCCAAAGGAAGTTCAAGGTACTTCATAGACAAGGATGACACCTTGCAGCCCAAGATGGCATCCACTTCACTTAAATTATTAACCAAGTCAACTGGAACTATTTCAGATTTTGATAAATTCATCTTAAGACCAGAGACAACTTCGAAGCAAAGTAGGAGGGTTCCCAAGGAGCAAATCTGATCTGGATTTGGATCACAAAAAATCAACGTATCATCAGCGAAAAGGAGATGAGAGATTGATAAGCTACCATGTGAGGAACCACTCACCGAGAAGCCCAATATGAAACCCATGTCCACCACCCCCTCCAATATTCTACTCAGCACATCCATCAATAAAATGAATAAAAGTGGGGATAAAGGGTCCCTTTGTCTCAAGCCTCGAGAACTGTTGAAGAAACCTTTAGGAGTGCCATTAACCAAAATTGAGAATCTGATGATTGTGATGTAATGTTTTATCCACTGACACCATCTTTCCCCAAAACCATACCTACCAAGTATATACAACAAGAAATTCCAGTTCACATGATCAAAAGCCTTCTCTATATCCAATTTACATAAGATACCTAAGGTGCCGGCTCTGACTCTACTCTCCAAGCATTCATCAGCAATGAGGAGCGAGTTTAGAATTTGCCTTCCTTTAACAAAGGCATTTTGTGACTTCAAGATGATCTTCCCCATAACTTCACTCATCCGCTTAGCTAGAACTTTTGAGATTGAAATTACCCAAGCATCCCTATAACGTAGCGGGAATATCTACCAATTCACTCAACAAGTTGGTTGGTCGTCAAACATGCAATTAATTTGATAAACAATCAAATACATAAAATAAACGAAGTGCGTAACACCAAGATTGGTATCGACGGGAAACCCTTTAAAGAACTTTTCAGATGTAAAATCCTACGGGGCAGCCAAACCCAGAAAAATCAATTTTATTATTTGAAAATCAATTACAAGTAAAACTCAATTACAAAATCTTTGTAAATTGACACTCTTACTTGACAAGATAAATGACCCATTTGTCTTCTACCGCAGTAGCAGCCAGAACCTCTGAAGATCTTCTAATGTTGGCTTTTCTCTTGGAACTCCAGTGGCTGAATTCGATCATCTCAACTCCGACACGGAGTATGCACGCACTCAAAAAGAGAGGTAAAACACTGACACTCAAGTACCACTCTCTGAGAGAAACAATATGAAAATTCTCTAATGAATTTTCTCACCAAAATATGCACTAGAAGGTGCTCTAGAAAATATGCAAATCTGAATCTCTACTGATCCTAATCAATAGGATCTCTTAAATAAACAATCTGAAAATCAATTCCAATTGTAGTAGGATTCTGCTGACGGAACAAATCTAATAGGAGTTTGATCTGCAGTAGGACTCTGCTAACGGAATGAGTCTAGTAGGAATTTGATTTGCAGTAGGACTTTGCTGATGGTCGTGAAGTCGTCTCCTGACGGAATGCTGACATTTCGCGATAACTCTTCACTGCAGTAACATATTTCAGATCAACCTCTTATCTGAATAAGTGCTGATTCCTTGGGACTCGATTTTTCCACTTATGACTTATCTAAACAACTTCTAATACCTCTTAGATAAACTTAATATTGTTATAGATAAAGTCAATAAATAATTTACATTCATCCAAAATTACCAACGTAATGATAGGATAAACTCTATCATTTTAGTCACCTAATCCTATCAAAACTTATCAACTTAGTCATCTACTCCTAGTGAAACTTTTACATCTACAGAGATGATCTTGTAAACCACAGTCTCCAAACTTATGGGACGGAAGTCTTGCACCTCCACCGACCTCGCCCTTTTTGGAATAAGGTCGATGAAAGAGGCATTAAGGCTTTTCTCAAATTTCATTAAAGAGTGAAATTCAAGAAAAACTTTCATGAGATCCTCCTTGACAATGTCCAAGCTTGAAAGAAAGCCATTGTGAAGCCATTTGGGCCCGGTGCTTTGTCTTTGTCTAGCCCTTTTAGCACGCTAAGCATCTCATCCTCTTCAAACGGCCTCTCCAACCAAGCCGCACTTGATTGGTCAATCGAATAAAAAACTAGTTCGTCTACCCTGGGCCTCCATTGGTGTTGCTCCTTTAGAAGCTTGTCATAAAAGTGGACAATGTGATCCTTAATTGCGACTCTGTTCGAAAAAACCCTGCCTTCTGAATGAAGAACCACAATGGCGTTGTTTCTTCGATGGGAATTAGCTACTTTGTGGAAAAACTTTGTGCTCTTATCCCCTTCCTTCAACCAAAGGGCTTGAGATTTTTGTGCTAGGTAGATTTTATTGCTACCCTCCTGCAGACATCATGAAAAGCCAATGGTCCTATGTCAAGGCTTGCAATTGAGCTGCTGGCTATATTCTTCCGATCCACTCACAACTTGAAAACCTTATCAAAGCAAGCAATAAGGCATGAGGAATGATTAATAATCATCATCATTATGACTGGATAGCAAATTGTCGTTGTACTGTGAATCTATAAACCATATATATCTCTTTGTTAAAAATTGGCAATTCTTGGCTGAAAATCTTTGTTGTCCACAGTCTGTCTTTTGTGACCACGATCATGTTCCTAACTTCGTTAACCCATGTTTTACATTTGAAGTATATATTGTCATTGTGCTTTTACATTTGAAATCTATAATTTCCTTGTGGTTTACCATAGCACAAGATTACTTGCATTTTCGCTCCTTGAATGCAGGATAACAAGTGTATAGTAATTAACTGGCCCCTGACCAAAACAATTGTGGCTTTCAGAAGTTTGACTGATCTCATATATTTCTTCCGCATGCTTCTTCAGGTAATTGCTCCGTTTCCATTTATAGAAGCTGCTGCTGGTATTTATTTATTGTTTTTGTTGTCAGGGGGCATGCATAATTGTATTAAGTATACCCCGGGAGGGTATAAATGTCAGATGAAAGGCTGTATATATTGCAACAGTAAAAAAAAAAATTGCATAAAAGCGGTCAGGATAAGATCTTGAATCATCTACCATTTTACCACTTTTCAGTTCTTTATTCTCTCTAAACCCAAACTTCTACTATTATTTTTATTTCCTTTATTATTATTATTATTGAAACTAGCTAGTTCATTTAATAATCTCCTGATATGCACTATATGCTGAAGCCTTTGTGGAGGAGCTACCCAGACGGAAATGCCCCCAGAATCCCACGGCAACTGCCAAAAGCTTGCCCAAAGCCTTGCACCATTCCACCCTAAAATTAAAGCCTGAACATGCACAGAAATAAACCTGGGCTGCCATTGCACATAAGTGCTTGAAACACAACAGGACTGTGAACAAACCTGCCTCCAAGTATGAAAGCAAAATCAATAAGGACCTTGACGAATAGTGATTGTACTAGAAATGTATTTGGTCCACAATCCCAAGCATTGGGGACCAAATGACAATTACCCTTCTAATTCTGCCTAATTGAAATCCAAATCCTTGGTCAATCTATAAAGCCCATATGAAAAACATAACTTTGATAATATTATAGTGTTGAATTATAGTTGAGGCCCTTTTAAAGGTGAACAAGTTGGAGGTCAATGAGGTTGGAAAAAATGGACTAGGAGGTTTTGAAGTACGCAAATAAGGGAGGGTAGTCAAGGGTTCACGGACTGCTGTCATTGATGGTGCAGCAATGGTGATGGGGTGGTTGATGTTGAGGGCGATATGAGATTGAGACATGAGAGAGGGACATATTGAATTGGGGGAAGTAAGTTTGGGGAAACTTTGAATTGGGAAATTGTATGTTTTGTGCATATACATGCCAATAATGTTTGCCACTTGTATTTTTATTTGTGGAATTACCGTTTGTTCAGGTCATAATATAATCGGGTTAAATATATAAACTCGATAACCAAACCAACCTGTTCATTTAAGTGAATTTGAAATTGAACTAAACTGCTGCACAGTCAGCACGAGTTGGGTGGTTTTTTTTGCAGCCCTAACTGTACAATACCCTGAGCCTATTAAAGTTTTTTAATTTATTTTATACCACTCCAATTTCTCACATGCAACTTATGCGATCAAAAGGCTAGTGGATAAATGTGACGTCCCAACTCCCACGTACAAAAAAACACAGGAATCGTGACGTCAGGATGATGACTACACGGTCACACATCCCAACGAAAGTGCCAAGTGTGTGTATATGCAACAGTGTACAATAAACAACGTAACGGATAATATAAATAAGTTTACTAAGTACCAGAGTTTTTAAATACAAATATTCAAAACAAATCATCTTTAAAAAAGTTATATAGTCATTCCAAAATATATTACAAACAAATACATAAATAATTGATAAAGCTAATCTCGATAAACGGGAGCAATCCCAGATCACTCCTCCAACGGAGTCAAGCTTAAGGCTCGTCATCCTCATCTGCATCAAAATCTGCGATACCATAAAATGGTACCACAGGTAAGTATAAACCAAACAACTCTCGGGATACAAACATATTGATGCAACCAACATGCATGCATATGACAAAATATGCGTCAGATCCAAAAATATCATTTTCCCTGAAAATAGATATTTTTCAACACACGCCAAAATCCCATTTTGGCCCAAAGATAATAACCCGTCATTTTTCCAGAAAATGACTCAAATCAATAAAACATCATTTTTCCAGAAAATGAATCATATAAAATCTTTTTATTCAACACACGCTATTTTTCCAGAAAACAGCCCATTAATCCATTAACCATATGCATCATGATCTCTCCTAAGGATCATCCGCACGTCTTGGCTTCGTAGCAATGCCCAGTTCCGCGCCCAGCGCGTTCGTGGCCAAGCACCCACTATGCAATGAGCGATGCCCAGTTTTGCACCCAGCGCGTTCGTGGCCAAGCATCCTCTAGCCCCCACCAGCAGAGGGGCCACGAAGTCGGCACGAGACCATCTCGTCTGATCCCGTTGTCGCCCAGCGACAACTCAGGGGACGTCACTCAGTATATTCCGCTTCCGAGTGACCAGAGGAGCTCCACCGAGATAATGCCCAATCTCGGCTTGGGGTCGTGATACACACGCACCCAAAATCCTTTAACACATGAAAACTTAGTTTTCAATAAACACATGAACATAAATGTATGTACACGAAAACCCAGTTTCCTTTATAAACATGATCATGCGTGCAATATGCCATGTACATGAACAACACCATACCAACAACCAACATTTCACAATACCAACCAAACACACAACTCCGTCCACAATCCATCCGACCCCCGAACTCCTCGGACTCAGTCCGGCATGTCCAATCAGATCACAATAATATGAGTTAGTGCAAAAATATATTTAAATCACGATAGTTCTTTTGAAAAAATACTTACAGTGCTATAAAATAATTTTCGAATGATTACGGAGCTGCAAGAAGTGGCGGCACAGCAACGTAACAGTGCAAAATGCACTGTGGCTGTGGGTCTCAAATACCCATTTTTAAATGGGGACAAACTAAGACCCGAAATTGATAGGGTAGGGCTTAGAGATGTCGGTGAAGCTAGTGGTGGTGGTGGTTTGCCGTGGGTGGCGACGTAGAGGGTGGTTGAAGTGCAAAAATTATCCAAAACGGAAATGGAGTTGGATGTACTTTACCGGTGGCGGATCGGAGTTGGGATTGGGTGCATTAGGTTGCTATGAGGTCGAAGATGAAGTGGTGAAGAAATTGTGGCCGGAGATGACGCGATGGTGGCACGCGGGCTCAAGGAACGCCGGCGAGATAGGGGCCGAGCTTGGTGGGGGATGACGACTGGCGGGAGGGGAAGCTGTGGTGGTGGGCGGTGACGCTGGACGGTGGCACACGGCGGCGGGCTGGTGAACGACGCACGGGAAAAGGGAGAGAGAGACGTGCGCGCGGGGTAGGGGTGTGCAAAATTCCGAAAATTCCGACTCCGTCTGACTTCCGCTCCGATTTCGTCGGAGTCATTGAAATTCGGAGTCGGAATTCGGAGTCGGAGTCGGAGTCGGAGCTCCAAGAAGCTCCGATTCCGACTCCGAAATTTTTTTTACTGCACACTTGCGCTCGAGCGAGGTGTCGAGCGCAAGTCGAGCACACGTTGTATTGAACATTGGCTAGAGCGACATGTCGAGCGAAAGTCAAGCGAACCTCTTCCAAAGAGGTTCGCTCGAGCGACATGTCGAGCGGAAGTCGAGCGAACTTCTCTGGAAGAGTTCTGCTCGAGCGACATGTCGAGCGGAAGTCAAGCGAACCTCTCTGAAAGAGTTCCGCTCGAACGCCACGTCGAGCGCACGTCGAGCTTCGATCTTATGTCGGAGCTCCTATAGGAGGTTGGAGCTCTGACCTCCGATCGGAGTCGGAGTCGGAGCTCCACTTTGGCTCCGACTCTTGTCGGAGTCGGAGGTCGGAAAGGAGCACTCCGACTCCGTTGGAGTCAGAGCCCAGCCCTAGCGCGCGGGAAGCAGGGGGAGAAATGGGAGAAAAGAAAAGGAGAAGAAAGAAAAAGAGGAAAAGAAAAAATGGAGGGAAAGAAATGAGGTTCAATCCTCACATCTTGGGTCACAGAAAATTATCCAACGAAAATGATTTTAAAACAGCAAGTCAAATAAAATAATTTAAACGTAATCATAAAATGAAAACAAAATAATTAAATCCAACAATCAATTAATTTAAAATAAAGAGAGATTTAAATGCATAACAGTAATTAATATTAAGGAAACATATCAAATTTAATTTTTCACAAACTAAAAATCGTAAAAATAAACTCACTAAAAATCTGATAAACTTAAAATAAGAGAATAAATTTTTGAATAAATAAAAATAATCTTTCAGTAAAAATACACTAAAATACGGGGTGTTACAATAAAGGGTTTTAAAATAGGAAAATGGCAAAGACAACCCTTTTTTACAACTTTGTTTTAAAAGGAGGGCATTTTTGTAAAAAAAATGATTTTTTTTTTAACAAAAATTCCCCCAATTTAAAACAGAGTTGTAAAAAGTTGTAAAAATGGTAGTGTCTCAATTTTCATCTTCACCTTAAAGCAAGCAACAGGAAGTATAGGTTATTACACTTTTCTCCATTATCCTTAGAAAGCTCTTTGATTTTGCCATCATATTTATTCGTCTTATAGCAAATATCATATGCATCCTCATTTATTTTTATTGACTGTATGGTATATTACAGAGTTGTAAAAATTTGTAAAAATGGTAGTGTCTCAATTTTCATCTTCACTTTAAAGCAAGCAACAGGAAGTATAGGTTATTACACTTTTCTCCATAATCCTTAGAAAGCTCTTTGATTTTGCCATCATATTTATTCGTCTTATAGCAAATATCTTATAGCAAATATCATATGCATCCTCATTTATTTTTATTAAATGTATGGTATGTTACTGAACTTCATTTTTCAATTTTTAAGTAATATCTTTATAAAAATTTTATTCATGTTCTGCAATGCCTTCAATCATTAGATTTGGTTGGAGCCCTTCTTATAGTGCTGACTAATTTATGTAATTTGCTTTTGGGCAGTTTAGGTTGGCTTATGTGGCCCCTGAGTCGAGAGTGGTTGGTGCTGGAGAGTTAGTTGATCATCCCAAAAAAATTGCTCTCAACTATATTCGAGGATTTTTTTTCATTGATTTGTTTGTTGTTTTACCACTTCCTCAAGTAACAGTTCTCTCTCACTCTTATTCTTCCCTTTATTAACTTTAAATGCATCACTATCAACATATATGTCACAACCATATGCTTAATGCCTAGGGAATTTTCTATAAGAAGATTCACATTTCAATCTTAATCTGGACTTTGTTGTGGGCAACATTTTCTTGGTTAATTAAATTAAAATTTTTTTCTTCTAAATTGTGTTTTTTGCAGTTATTTTAAATAGATTGTTTTTTTCCCATCATAATTTGTTGAAATTTGCTTAGAATGTACAAAAGTGCATGATGTTTCTAATCTAGGGTGTGTAGTGGGATGTTGACCCTCAAGGACTATATAATATAGGGTGCAAGGTATGGTTTTGATCTGTGTAGTGAAACGTGTACCTGTTAAAAATTATAATGTGTTATTAATTGATGGTTGATTAGAATTTTGGTATTTAATGATGAACAATCCCTTGTGACATATGGTGGAGTGGGTACAATAACAAAGTTCACTGTACAGAAGGCCAGACTAGAGTGCTATGGAACTGGCAAACTTTTCTGACGATATCGGTTATTAAAAGAAACTTTTACTTTCTTAGGTGTGGTGAAATGACAAGAGCTGACGAGAGCTACCAATCTCGTTTTCTATTTAATTGTATGTATGCCAGGAAATAATGATTTATTTCCTTCTATTGTTTTTTCATAAGGATATAATTCATTATTGCTTGTTAACATCTTTATTTGAAAGAAAAGTTCATGTACATATATCCAGAAAATGCTAGAATTTACAGAACTATCCCGATATTATCCAATCTGCTGACGTGGCAGTGTTCAATAACCCTCATATCAATCCTTGGTAAAACAGATAAAAATGCTAACTGAATGTGTCGTTGTTTAATAATCCTTGTATCAATCTTTGTTAGAAAAGATAAAGATCCCAGTGTTATTAAACACTGCCATGTCACAAAAGTGGGATAATGGAGTAGTTTCTAGCATCACTCGTATATATTCTCAACTCTGTGTTGTATTTAAAATTTATACGATGGTTACCTGTGTTGATCATTTGGTTTATCTGCAGAGTACTGCTATAGTACATGCTACATTTAATTGATGTGAATCTCCATTTACTGATTCTTGTCATAAACTTCTTCTTCTTCTTCTCTTTCTTTATTTATATATATTTTTATATTGCAGATCATAGTATTGTTTGTTCTACAAAAATCTTTGAGATCAGGAGCCAATAGTGCTAAAAATCATTTACGGACAGCTGTTCTTGTTCAGTACATTCCTAAGCTGTATAGGTTTCTGCCTCTACTGGCTGGTCAGTCTTCAAGCAGATTGGTATTTGAGTCAGCATGGGCAAATTTTGTCATAAATCTTCTCACTTTCATGTTGTCCGGCCATGTTGTTGGGTCATGCTGGTACCTCTTTGGGTTACAGGTGGGTGGAGGTTGTCATATCATCTAAAGATGATTTTCGGACTTTCTTTCTTTCATACAACTTTGTTCTTCTTGCTGTTTCCGGAATTTTATTTGAACTAAACTCTTTCCCCTGTAAATGCATGTGTTTAGTTGGTGAAGTGTTTACCAAAGTGAAATATCTTCCAGTTCTGGTCGCCTTTAATGAATTTCAGGCATAATGCAAAGTGTTGGCTGAATGATTTCTAGTAGGAATATCAAGTACAAAGATCATGCAAACAAAAATAAGAAAAGAAAGACATAAGCATTGCATCTCTTGTGTTCTCAGTATCATTCATGTTATTCTCTTTATTTTTTAAGGGGAAAAAAAAAAAAAAACTCATGATGTTTTCGTTTATAGCTGTCATGATAGTTGATTATTTGTAATACAAAACATTAAAATTAAAACCAAGAAGATGGGCTGTTTGGTAAATGAGAATTTCTGTAATATTTGAGAAATCTTTAAACAAAGAAAAATTTTACTCATCATCCTCACACCTCACACCACACACCATACATAAATTTTTTTATTTATTTTTATTTTTTCTCTTACCAAATTTGTGATCTATGGATGACAATTAGATGAAATCAATTAGTTTATGAAGAATACAACCAAAATAAATAAAATAATAAAAAATAATTTAAAAAAAAGTGTGGTGTGTGGTGTGTGAGGATGATGAGCAACAAAGCTTTTTAAAAAAATCTTGAGTTGTGTTCTATATTGGGTTTTGTGAAAGTGGGCGAGTAGAATGAGAAGTTGCTTGGGTAAAACTTTTCTATATATGTATTTTGCATTGGAGTTTGGGGAAGGGGGTAGGTACAATTGAAAAGTATTTCAGATAAAAATTTTGCAAAAGGTGTTTTCTTGGATTTGTGTTTGTGTGTGTGTTTTATACGGAAACTTTGGCAAATGATTGGATGAGATTTCTTTTTTGAGATTTCTTTTTTGAGAAATAGAAAAAAAAAATTGTGTTTAAAAGATGTTTGGATTGAAGTTAAATTTTCTTTATAAAAAAATCGAGAACTTTTTTTTTTCTTTCTTTTTTTTGATAAGTAGGAATCTTTATTGAATAGAATGAAGCTAGGTAATGCCCAAGTAAACAGAAAGTATACAAAGCGAGACACCTAATTACATTCTAGTATGCTGGAAAACTTTTTTTTCTTCTTTCTTTTGATAGGTAAATATGATTTTATTTATGAAGTAAATAGGGTAGTCCCAAGTACACGAGAAGTATACATGGAAAACACCTAGTTACAAGTTAGGATCTAGAAGTAAACCTAATTACAAGCTAAGCGCTGTGAATTTCAGCATAGAAGTCATTAAAGTTAGTCCCATTCAATACAATGGCTGAAGCCCAAAGTAACAATGTATGATAGAAAAAGTCCCTAAACCCTTCCATTGACCGTTCCCTGTTGTCAAAGCAACGGCCATTCCTTTCATTCCAAGTACACCACATTAAACATAGAGGCACCGTCTTTCAAACAGCCGCAATTTGACGATTACCCTTAATTCCTCTCCAGCATAACAATAAGTCAAGCACCTTCCTAGGCATGACCCAAGCAATGCCAAGCCTAGAAAAGATATCATCCCATAAAGCCTTAACCACTTTGCAGTGTAAAAGAAGATGATCTGCTGTTTCTCCATTACTTTTACACATAAAGCACCAATCCATTATTAAGAATCCTTGCTTTCTCAGCTTTTCAATAGTCAATATTTTCCCATGGGAGGCCAGCCAGCTAAAAAAAGCATGAGCGGAACATTACTCCAAATGCTCTTCCAAGGAAAACAATAGAAGAATGAGGCGACAAAACCTTGTAGAAGGATCTGACCGAGAAGTTGTTGTTCCCGGTATGATTCCAAAGCAACCTGTCTTCTGCTTCAGCTTTTAGGTTCAGCACATAAAGTGCTGTGTAAAGTTCTGTAATATCTCCCACCTCCCAATCCTGAACAGCTCTAGTAAACCTCACAGACCATGTTATCAGCCACTGAAGCATCCTTATCCAATGTGATCCTATAGAGTGAAGGGAAAGCATTCTTCATGGCGATATCACCACACCATATATTGGACCAGAATCTGATTCGTGTTCCCCTTCCCACCTCAATTCTGAAATTGTTGGAGAAATCTTCCCATCCATTCCTGATACATTTCCAAACTCCCGCCCCATATGCTCCTCTTCATTAGAGCACCGTCCTCCCAAATGCTCCCGTATTTGACTTCAATAACATTCCTCCAAAGAGCATCCCTTTCCAAAGGATATCGCCATAGCCATTTCCCTAATAGAGCAGAATTGAAGATTCTTAACTTTCTAATCCCCAAACTGCCACAAGGTAGAGGGGATCTAGAAGTGAATGCTAGATATCATGGGAACTACTCCCATTGAGAACAATGACAGAAGCCCACAAGAATAAAGTATGGAAGAAGAATCATCAAAGAGTAATCTCCATCTTCAAAACCTCAACCATTCCTTTCCAGCCCAACACATCGCATGAGACATAAGGGAATCATATTCTACACTGCAGCAGTTTGGTGATTACCTTGAAGGCCTCTCCAACTAGCAAGGAGATCCACCACCCTGCTAAGCATTGTCCACGCAAGTCCAGTCCTATGCAAAATCTCATCCCATAAGACCCTGGCCACCTCACAGTGAAGTAATAAATGATCCATTGTTTCACCACTTTTACACACAACCAATCCATAGCTACAAGCCCTCAATTCCTCAGATTGTCCACGGTTAGAATTTTTCCAAGAGAAGCATTCCAAACAAGAAAGCAATGTTGGGAGGCACCTTGCACCTCCATATACGCTTCCAAGGAAAAGGATTAAGATTATGATGTGTCAAAACCTTGTGTAAGGGTTGAACAGCGAACTTCCTACATCCTGAATGAAACTAAACCATCTTATCTGCCTCATCCCTACCAATACTCAATGTGCACAAGTGGAAAAACTCATATAGCCCAATTTCCCAATCCTGAGCCACTCTAGTAAAATGAACTTACGTCTAATTTGCTGATAAATTAGTGATCCACATTTTTCAACATTTAGGCCACAAAGAAAAAAAGGTTTTTGACATTTATTATCTCATTGAATATCATTATGTTGGCTGTGATGCTTCAAACATGAAAGGGTTAAGTATGCAATTCTCTCTTCTTGTTTCTAGTTGGCTAATTGTTCTGTTGCTATATGCACGGAGTTTTCTTGTTCAACAATATTCAAATTTTCTCATTTTACCTCGTCTTTCTTGGTTCAGAGGGTTAATCAATGTCTTCGAGAAGCCTGCCATTACTCTGGAATGAAAACATGCACAAGATTTATTGACTGTGGCCATGGCAGCGACATTGAAGAATTTCGCTATAATCACTCATGGAATATCTGGAAAAACAATGAGAAAGCGAGTGATTGTTTTACGAAAGATGGTTTTTCTTATGGAATCTATGAGCAAGCTGTCATTCTTACCACGGAACATAGCATTATAACCAGATATACATATTCATTATTTTGGGGATTTCAGGTATTTCTTTTTATTTATACTGTTTTTGCCGTATCTGTTTATCTCGTGTGTACCCATACAACTTGATATTTATCAGAAATAAATCTTATAGTGTTTAAATTAACTAATGCTTTTGCCTCCTGTGTACTTGGGCAATCCCTGCTTACTTCTATCGATAAAATTTTATTTTACCTATCCAGAAAAAAAATAAGTATTGTTTTGTGTTGCAGGGAGGTTTACAAAAAATACATTACAAATGTTATAATGCTGCTCGTATACATACTTGGACATAACATTCTTGATTAGATATATTTTATAATTTCTAAAGCACGCTGTGAAGTCACATCATCAACAATTTCATTATATTATTTCTAAATGACAATTAGTGATATGAAGTCTCCTCATCCGCTCTGCATTTATGTTATGATTACTTTTAAATGACAATTAGTGCTATGAATGTCCCGATGAAATTACTTCTCTCAAAATTATTCGGTTTATAGATTGTATTACATAATAACCCAGCATGTTTCATTTGTAAAATAATTAGAAGCGTGTGTGTGTATCTGATTCAATCATTTTTTCTGAAATGTATAATTAATTACACCCGTTGCGGACTCTGCATGTCTGTATATGATTTTATGAAGCAAATCAGTACACTGGCTGGAAATCAAACTCCGAGTTATTTTGTTTGGGAAGTCCTTTTTACCATGGCCATCATTGGGCTCGGCCTTTTGCTCTTTGCTCTACTCATTGGAAATATGCAGAACTTTCTTCAGGCTCTTGGACGAAGGTACAATATAATGTGGCTGGTTCTTGTTCTTAGATTTTTGTTCATGGACCACTTGAAGGGGAGCAGCATATATGTTGGTTGATACAACTAATCTTCTTTAAACCTCTTTTGATATATCCTCCATTAAAGTTAAGTGAATAGCAAAACTTGTCAATACCAGTTGCGAGGGCTAATATACTTTCCAAGCCAGTCTTTTTTATATCAAAGGAAAACTAGGGTTTGCTTTACTAAGATGCGGCAGCTAGGTTTACATGGCAGCTAATCTCCTACTTTATTGGGTTGCGGCTAGGGTTACATGGCAGCTAATCTCCTACTGGGATGCAGCAGAATTGAAATTCAAATAGATTAGGATTTATTTTCTAATCTTATCTTGTATTTAAATTAAACTTGTACATATTTAGATAGGATAAAGTCAGGTTAGTTTAGATAAAGATAAAGACGTAGTTTGTTGAGATTCAAATTGAATTCTCAATCTTATCTTTGCAATTATTTCTGGAACTATTTTTTATAATGAGAAGGAAAATCCTCAAAGAGGTATTCGGCCAAATCTGACATTTTATACCCATGCATGCTATTATTTCACCTGCACATGACCGATCTGCTTCTCATCATTGAATTTGTGCTGCCTATAGATTGCTGTGTCTTTGAGATTTTCTGATGGAATTTTTAGTTAATAACTTTTGACTAGATTATCAATTAGAGATGGCTACTTCAGAAACAAAAAATATATATATATATATATATATTTCTCCAATTTTCAGCAATATCATAATTATAATGAATGCTAGAATTTAATCCATTCAAAAATCTGTGTTATCAAATGTTAGATCATTTTTATGTCCCCTATTCTTTTTCTTTTTGGGTTTACATGGACAAAACTCTTGGATCTTTTCCTCGACACTAGTCTTACTCTATAAAAAACCTTTATAGGACATAAGCTAGTGCCTGGCTGTGCATTCTGTATAATTTCTTCCCTTGTGTAGTTGCCACCTTTTTTCTTCCCTTCTGGTTATGATAGGGCTGCAATATGATCCCCTTGGTCTGGCAAGGGGTTTGGACCAAGGACCACACTGACCCCAGTCTAGGGCTTGGTGCGCTGACTGGACCATGCCAATGGGGTGGTTCACTGCTTCACGCCAGTGGGCAACTTTCCTGCCACCCTCAGTGTGGTCCGCTGCTTTCGTTGGTTCCTTAAAAGTCAAATAAGCAAAATAATAAATCATAACTCCTAAAACAAACCCAGTTACCCAAACATCAAAGCAACACAAATAATCATAAAATCAAATAAATCAACATCAAAATATGGGTAGAAAAGGAAAAAAGAAATAAGGCACTAACGGACATAGATGAAGTGATGGTGAGAGTTTACGGTGGAAGAAGGCACAATGGCTGGCAGCGGCAGCTTGGACTTATTGAAGAAGCAAAAAGAAAAACTGTTGGGCTCAATAAAAATGAAGGCTAAGGTGGCTTGAGTTAAAGTGCTTAAATGATGGGAAAATTATTATGTACTCATGGAGTGTGGATGGCATGGTAATCCCATCCTAAATATTGTGGACCGGTTCTGTTCGGCTCAGTCTTCTTGAACTGGCACCATCAAACCGATGACCCAACCAAGCCGGTCAGTGCTGAAAGAAAAAGGACTCGGCGGTCAGTCCTTCGGTTCTTCTCTAGGCCCCTAGGTTACGAAAACAAGTAGTATAGGTAAACGAGTTCCTTTAAATGTTTGACAAAACAGTTACTTATCAAATAAAAAAAAAAAATGTTTGACAAAACAGTTTCAGAAACTTTTTTTGTCATACTTCTCTTGTGTTGTGTTGGAATATCATCTCATTAACATCAATTTTATAATGTTTCAAGTAATTAAAGCATGTAGAACACCACTCAGTTTTTGGATAACATTTTTCTCTCTGTTTTAGTTTTGAAGTCAAAGATTCATGTAGAAAAATGAATAATAGATCTCGTTCTCTAAATATGTTTTAGGACTTGAGTATTTCGGTCATAGAGATCCGGATTTCTATTTTCTATTCAGTTTTAAGTTTTGAACTTATAATGTGCTGGCAAAGTTTTGGACTTCTTTGACCTGTTGATTTGCTTTGTTGGTCGTTATCTCCTAGGAGGTTGGAAATGTCTCTTAGACGTCGTGATGTTGAGCAATGGATGAGACACCGACGCTTGCCAGAGGAACTAAGGAGGTATGCCATTCTCTTGATTTTGCTTACACTCTCATCAACACGTTTCATAGTTCTCTCCTTGTATAGTATAATATTTGAGTACCATATGACTAGGACTAGCTCCTTTTGCTAGAAAAATCCCTACATTCTGGATAAATTGTAACCATAACACTTCCTTCCAAAAGTTTGTGGTGGGCCATTGATAGAGAGTTGCATAAATATTAGATAACCCTTTGTTAAAAAAAAGTACTCTAACAATATTGAGCTATTTAATTCCAATTTTTGTTCCTAAAACTCCTAGTAGGATACACTTACTGCTAAATATTTTGCAGCAAAATTACGCATTTTAAGAAGAGGCCAAAAATTTGTCTAAGTTTGGTAGTCCCCAAACCTGAATCATTAGCTAGAGAACATTAATTAGAGGGAAGATTTTCTTCAATGATACTCATACAAGGTTCTAAATGAACTACTCGTATATTCACATGCTCCAAAATCAATAATCCATGATTCCAGAGTAGATGATAGGATTGATAGATTGATGTAGTACTTAAATGAGAAATGGTGGCTGTGAATGTGATTGGATGGCTCATTTACAAGACATAAGTTGAGCATTCTTGTGACATCTACTTCCATGGGAGGACGGTGAATGAGAGTTTTCTGAATGAGATCCCATATTACCTAGGAGTGAGAAGTTGTGTTTTCCTTAGATTTGTTACAAATAACATTAGAGGCAATTATAGCTAAAAGTGTAGGACTTACCCGTGCCACAACAGAATGACATGACACGAATGTTAGAGATTTGAGTGGGATAGATTGTAAAAACCCCACATCTATGGAAGAGCCGTGAATTAGAGCTTAGAAAGTTATATTCCCACACTTCCTAAGAGGGAGAAGTTTTTGGGCTTTGTAATGATTCCAAGGGTCTTTTATTGTAAGCTTGGCCAGTTCTTTTGGAATATAAGTGTTCTAGCCCTAGCTGGAAGATGGTCTAGATGATAGGGGGAAATCATTGTGATAAACACTCAGATTAGCTGACCTAGATGGTATGCCATGTAAATCCTAACAACAATATGAAGAATGGTTATTGTGAGCATAATGAGTACATCTATGTGGTTATTGACCTCTAATGCTGCTGTTATGAGAGTCATTTCTGCCACATGCACTATCGCCTCCTCAATTTCTTTGTTGTCCCCAACTTATCAAAAAAAAAATTTCTGTGTTGTCCCCAAGAATAATTTTTTTTTTTTATAAGTGTAAGTATATTAATAAAAGAATAGGCAAAAGCCATGTTCAGTACAAAGAATGTCCTAGCTAAGTAGGAGCATTTGAAACAAGGAAATCATGGATATCTTGGCCATTAAAGTTAACGGCAATGGCTCAAGTACAAAGAGTTCTAAAAAAGAAAGCATTTAGTTCCTCCATTGTTCTTTCTCTGTCCTCAACCGTCCGTTCATTGCGCTCCTGCCATAAACACCACATGACGCAAATAGGCTACATCTTCCATACAGCCTTGATTTGCTGGTTACCTCTAAGATCTGTCCAACTAGCCAACATCTCCACTACAGACTCGGGCATAACCCAACCTAAGCCTAGTCTTCTAAATACTTCATTCCATATCCCTCGAGCTACCTCACTCCTCCCTTTGTAGTAGAAGATGGTCCACTGATTCATCTTCATTCCTACACATGCAGCACCAATCTGCGATGATCACCCCTCGTCTTCTCAAATTAACCGTTGTGAGGATCTTACCCAAAGAAGTGGTCCACACAAAAAACGCTGCTTTGAGAGGCGTCTTATGTCTCCTAATCCTTTTCCAAGGGAACAGAGTTGAAAGGTCTTGTGACAGAGATTTATAATATGTGTAGACTGAGAATAAACCTTTACCCGTAGGTGTCCACCACAATAAATCAGCTTGATGGTTGCTGCGTTTGAGTGAATACAAGAAGCTGAAAAAAGCTACATAACTGTCCAGTTCCCAATCATGTGCTGCCCGGCTAAAATTGATGTTCCATTGAGTTTGTTCCCCCACTATCACCATAACTTCCGCCATAGAGACATCATTGGCACTTGCCACCCTAAAAAGAACAGGAAATAGATCCTTTAAAGCACCATTACCGCTCCAAGTGTCGTACCAAAATTTGATCCTAGTCCCATCTCCAAGACAAAATCTTGTGTGCTAGGAAAAGACCTCCCATCCTTTTCTTATGTTTCCACAAACTCACACCATATGCCCCACTCACAATGACTATGTGAAATTTAAACTCTTCACCTAATCATTCCCACAGGAAATCTCTTTGAAGTTTCTCAATATGGCCTGCCACACTTGCTGGAATAGGGAACAAGGACAAAAAATAGGTCGGTAGGTTAGATAACGTACTCTTTATCAAGGTAATCCTACTGCCTTTTGACAGATACAATCTCTTCCATCCTGCTAATCAACGCTCTACTTTCTCAGTCATTGTATCCCATAAAGAAGTTGCTCTCGAGGTGGCCCCCAACGGAAGACCAAGATATGTCATAAGGAGTGATGCAATCTTACACCCCAGAGTATTAGCCAACTGTCTTATACGCTGAACACCACCAATAGGCACCATCTATGATTTATCTAGGTTCACTTTCAACCTTGAAGCTGCTTCAAAACAGAGATGGAGGGCCTTTAACACTCGAATCTGGTTATTATCAGCCTCACAAAAAATAAGAGTGTCATCTGCAAACAATAAATGCAAAATATTAATAAGTCCCCCTCCCGGGGATCCTATCGAATAACCAATCACACGTCCATTAGCATCTAGGGCTGAGGTCATTCTGCTTAAAGCCTCCATTACAATAACAAACAGTAATGGGGACAGTGGATCTCCTTGTCTAGGGCCTCGTGTGCTGTTAAAAAAACCTGTTGGACTTCCATTTATCGAAACTGAAAATTTTGCCGTAGATATACACCAACGGATCCAAGATCTCCATCTCTCCCCAAAACCACACCTCCTTAGGAGGTTAAGTAGAAAGTCCCAATTAACATCATACGCTTTCTCTATGTCTAACTTGCATATAATCCCAGTATTGCCAGCTTTTAGTCTACAATCTAGCATTCATTTGCGATAAGGACCGCATCTAAGATCTGTCTATCCTTTACAAAGGCATTTTGAGGCTTTGAGATTATCTTTCCCACTACCTCGCTAAGGCGATTCGCAAGTACCTTAGAGAGAATCTTATATACCCCATTTACTAAGCTAATAGGTCGGAACTCCCTGATCTCCTCAGCCCCACCCTTCTTTGGAATTAAAGCAAGAAAAGTGGCGTTTAGGCTTTTCTCAAATTGTCCAGCCAAGTGAAACTCTTGGAACACCTTCATGAGATCATCCTTTAATACCTCCCAGCATGTTTGAACAAAACCCATAGAAAACCCATCAGGACCCGGAGCCTTGTATTTGGCCATCTTCCTCACTACTTCGAAAATCTCAATCTCCTCAACGGCCTCTCCAAACGAATACCATCCATAGGCCCAATCGTGTCGAAATCTAGCCCATCAGGCTTCGGTCGCCAACTCTCCTGCTCTGTAAGTAGCTGTTCAAAGAAGCCAACTACATGATCATTAATTCTCTGCTCATCCTTACAATCTGCCCCATTTATCTTCAGCATCTCAATATTATTAGATCTCCTATGAGAATTGGCTACCCTATGAAAAAACTTGGTACATCTATCTCCTTCCTTCAACCATAACGCTCTCGACTTTTGCCGCCATGAAATCTCTTCTAATAGAACAATCCTCTCAAGATCTGCAACCAGCACTAGTTTTTTAGCCAATTCCTCCTGTGTTAAGGTCCTAGACTCTTGTAGTCTTACCATTTCTTCGATCTCCCTTGTCTTGGTTTTCTTGTGTTCTCCGATGTTCCCAAAAGACTGGCTATTCCACAACTTTTAGAGCTTTCAATTTACTCGCCAACATGAAACTTGGAGTGCTCTGAATCTGATAATATGACCACCACTATTTGACCCTATCAACAAAACCTTCTGTTTGCAGCCACATGTTTTCGAACTTAAAATACCGACGTCTTCTTTGAATCCCACCACAATCCAACATTATAGGCCAATGGTCCGAACATAACCGAGGCAATCTCTTTTGCAAAACCTCCGGGAAGTGAATTTCCCACTCAGGGGAAATTAAGAATCTATCTAGTCAAGACCATGTTTGATTATTGGCCCACGTGCATAAATTCCCCGCCATTGGTGGATCCACTAAATTCAACTCAAAGATACATTCCGAAAAATCAGACATAGCTGGCCCCAATCTTCTATTACCGAAGCTCTCACTAGAAAATCTTGTCACATTGAAATCTCCACCAATACACCATGGAAGATCCCACCAACTGTAAACACCGGCTAGTTCATCCCACAATAATCTACGCTCATTGTCTGAATTAGGACCATAAACCCCTGCCAATGCCCATAAAAAACCATCTGAGACGCTCTTAAAAGAGCATGCTACTGAAAATAACCCGATGAACTCCTTTTTCTCCACCACCCTTTGGTCCCACATCATCAAAATGCCTCCTGAGGCCCCGTTAGCTGCCAAATGTACCCACTCCATGTGTGCACAACTCCATAAACTTATTACAATTCTTGTGGTAATAACTTTTAACTTCGTCTCCTGTAAACAAACAATGTCCGTCTTCCACCCTCTCAGCAAGTTTCTAAATTGAAGACGCTTACTCGGTTCATTTAAACCGCAAACATTCCATGAAACAATTTTTGGTTTCATTTGGGAAAGGACAGCCCCTTTCCTTTAGTCCTCTCCCTGCTAGAACTAAATTCAGAGTTCATTGACCAAGTCAACCTCCTAAGTTCATGTTGTTTCTTGGAACCAACTTTCCTATGTTGTTGATGACCCGCTTTGATAGCTGTGAGTAAAGCCATGAGCTGCTCCTCGTAACCTTCACACTTCAAACCCACCATTTCCTGAATATCCTTTATTGTGTTAAACACCCAGTCTGATGCACACAACTGATCTGGAAACAAGAACTTTAACGATAGAGGATTTTGCATTCGAAATTCCAGTTGTTCCTCCATCTGTTCTTCTCCTAACACCAAACCCACTTCCCCCATAGAGTTGTTAGACACTTGAATAAGCCTCTGAGAATTCTCCTCATCAAAAAGGAATAAATCCTCACTAGCCGAGTCCCCTGTTTCACTGTCCCCCATTAAAATGACGCCGTTGAACAGCACAGGGGCACTCGCCTTACCCTCGCCGCCTCCCCCACACACCGTCGGCAATGTCTGTGCACTCCCCAGAGGAGAAAATGCACTCGGTGGTGGTGGAAGGTCCACTTCCAAATCTGTTGCCTGCTGTATCGTCTCCTGCAGATTCATCCCACCCTCTGGTTGCTCCACCACCTTCATCGGTGGCTTCTGAGGGCGACTCGACGAGGACTCCGGCAAGTCCACCGCCCTCTGGTGGCGGCGCGGTGACAACTCCCACTATGAAGGCCTCCTTTCTCCACCCGCGTAAGCTGCCCTAGGTCTCCACAAGTTTCGGGCCTTTGGATTGGGCCTCGGCCTAATGGCCCTCCACCCTTGTCCATGAGGTTCACGGGCCTGGACCAGTCTTGGCCCATAATGACCCTACCGAGTAAACAAGGCCCTTCACGGCCCCTTGCTAGCCCTTAAAGGCCCCTCCATCCTTCCTCCCCCTAAACGCCCCGTATTGCCCATCCCCATGCCATTACCATCCCTGACAATACTCAACAACTTGACCACATCCCTCTGCAAATTTCCCAACTGCAGTTGCACCTCCCTCACCATGCATAGTACCTCCCGCACGTCACTTTCCCCATCTCTTTCCAGAAAGAAGAGGCGTTCAAAACTCTTTACCATCATGCCCTCCTCCGCTGGCCCCATTTCTTTGCACAGCGAAAGTCACCAACGGAGATAGTGCTTCTTTATAAGATTTTGAATGCACCACCTCCCCCCACTACCTCCTCTGAGCTTCACCACCAGACCCAGCTCTATTTCTATCCCCCTGGGTGACCTCCCTCAACACCTCCCTCATTCTTCTCCATCCCCTTCCCCCCTCTTCCTCAGGTATAATAATAAAGCTACGGCGACCCCCTACACAGCATACACCGCAACCTCCAAGAATCTACCACGGTTATTTGAGCGTCTTTGTGCAATGAAACACTGATAACCCTCCCTTATTGACGAGAAATAATCCTTTCTTTCTCCTAACTCACTCTCCTCCAAAGCTCTCACAAGCCACTGCGCAGTACTTAGCCCTAGCAATAACTCCTGCTTAAACCTCCTTCCTCTCTCTGTAATACTTACCAGACCACCTTCTCTAACGACGGAGAAAACCTTTGATTCAATCAAAAGATCCCTTGTGCATCCCATCTTAGCCAACGACAACGGAGTTGACTAACTAACAACCATCCTCGACGGCAAACACGAGAGAAACAAGTTTTTTTTTCCTTCGCCCACGTATGGAGAGAAAAAGTTTCTTTGGTTTCTAGCAGTCCTTGTTATTTGCACAGAATAGAATCACCATAAGAAACAAGTAAGGTTGACTAGTTGCTACTGTTATCATAACTTAAATGAGAACACACTTCGAGCCCAATATTTCTGCACTGACAGGAGAACAGACCTGAAAGGACTGTGTTGGACTAAATCAGGTCTGGACAGGCCGTAAAAGGATCAAATAAGGTGAACTTGAGTCAAAACAGGCCAAAAAGTAAATAGAACTTAGAAAGATAAAAAAGAGGGGAGGGCAGAGGGGACAATCCCATCCACCCGCAGCCCCTCATGCGTGCGGCCACTCCTGAATCTTGATCCATCCCTGAATGGCACTCTTGGCGAGGGTTGGTGATCCTCCTGTATGAGGGGTGGAGGCAGGTGGCCTCCACTCCACCCCTGCACAGAAGTGGCCTGCATACACCTTTGTGGAGGGAGGCCTTCACTCCCCCTCGAGAGTGGATTTGGCTTAGGAAGAATATTCCTAGGCGCCCCCCCCCCCCCCCCCCCCAAAAAAAAAGGGGGGGGTGGTTGAGAGGATCCGATCAGTGGTGCCCCCTGGGTAAGGACCGGCTGGGATCCAGCATCCCTCCCATACCCAACACGGTCATGCTATGTGCAGCTAGGAATGACCTCTTTGCCCTCTTCTCCATTTAAAAATCACTTTGTTAAATTTTCATCAACATCATGCCATTTAAATAATCTAACATGATGTCTATGTTCTGACTAAGAAACATGTAGAGTTTTTGAGGAAGTGTGGAAAAGAAGATTATTCTACTGTAACTATTTATCATTGATGGTAGAGTGTAAAAGTAATGGTTCATTTCTTCTTCTATTCTCTGTTTCTCTCAATTGCAAGATTAGCATCACAAGCTTATGGAAGCTTATGGAATAGGAAGATAAGATAATTGGATTAGGAAAGACACCCAATACATTTGATAATTCTTTGATAGACCAGGTAGGAAAATAAAGAAAGATAAATATAGGAAAATATAGAAAGAAGCTGTAACACCCCAATGGAAGGTCCAAACCACATGGCCTATACTCCAAAAGGATTAGTCAATGATACAATTGGAGACCCATTGGAACATCTTCTCTTTCTCAAGCAATGTGAGATCCTATACACCACCTACCCTTACACATCATATGGGGTATCACAATCTTCCCCTCTTAAATTCCCGACGTCTTTGTCGGGCCAGTCCATCGTAGCTAGCACAACTCATGTCCCACCTTTCTAGTTGGAATATGCTCTGAACTAGTCAATGATACAATTGGAAACCCATTGGAACATTTATAAAAAGCAAGAACTTCTCATTCCCAAGCATTGTGAGATCCTATACACTACCTACCCTTACACATCATATGGGGTATCACAGAAGCCAATTAACAACATGTGTGTGTGTGTGTGTATCCAAACATGTGTCATATAGAGGGTTAAGTTACTTACGAATTCCATGAGTTTCAAACCATGACCTCATCCTTCACGTAATTCTCACCAGGGAAGAAAATGTCTTTTGCATTGAGCTTGTTGGCTTCTTTCTTTATCATACATATATATATGTTTATATATAGCGCTCATTATTATAAAAGGATCTATATTGCTAATTATATTTTCCCCCATAAAATATCACTCCATTACCCATAAATTTTGACATTGTAGAACTCAGACCATAATTGAAGTTTCTGTATCAATTACCCCCTCCATAAAAAAATCACAGTTGATGTTAAAGGAAATATATCTATATGTGTGTATGCGTGTGTGTGACAGATGAAATTACCCTTCATGCACTTTTGAAAAGGCTTGGGTTTAGTTTCGATGGTAAGGGTAATTGTTTTCTTTTTATACATCTTTCCATGAAAGTTAATAGTGATTTTTTACAAGAGAGGTCAAAGTTTATTGGTAATATAGGGTTAGTTAGAGGGGTGAAATATAATGAACCCTATATATATATGTGTAGCACAACTGTTAATTTGATCAAGTATGTTCTGCTAAACCCTATGCAAATAATCTATCCATGAAAGATAGATTTTTTTTTTTTAATATCAAATGTGCCTTCTAATGCAGGATTTATTGGAAATCTGATCCATGCTATTTTCTTATCATTTAGGCAAGTACGACAAGCTGAAAGGTATAATTGGGCTGCTACCAGAGGGGTAAATGAAGAAAAGCTCTTGGAGAATCTGCCTGAAGACCTTCAGAGAGACATAAGACGCCATCTCTTCAAGTTTGTGAAGAAAGTAGGTATCAGAACATTGGAGCTTCATAACATGACTAGTTTCCTTGACCAAATCTCTCATTTTTTTTTTTTTTTTGAAGTACAATTAGGTGGTTATATAACGTACTTCAGATCCTTCAGACTCAAGGTGTAGTATATTCGTTTGACTTTGCAATCTGAGCCAATCTGGCCCACTGGAAAGTCAATTGAAATCCGTCCAGAAGTTATTTGAAATTCAAAATGAGATTAATAGAGTACATTAGGATGTCTCAAATGATTCAAATGGGTTTCTCTGGAAAATAAATGTCAAAGGATCCAAAATGATCCTGATGTTTTAGTCACAACACTGGCTTCAATTTTCTTTAAATTATGGATGATAATAGATGTTTACTTCACTCACTATACTTAAAATTGTTTAATACTTTATGGGTCATCAAAATGCACCCTGAATCAATGAAAAATTGCTGATATCGTAGTCATTTGGGACCTTTTCATATTCATATTGTGAAAATTTAAGAATATACTGCAGGTTCGAATCTTTGCCATGATGGATGACCCTGTCCTGGATGCCATTTGTGAGCGACTAAGACAAAAGACATACATTAAAGGCAGCAAAATTTTGCATCAAGGTGGTCTGGTCGAGAAGATGGTTTTCCTTGTACGTGGAAAAACAGAGAGCAAAGGAGATGATGGGATAGTAGCTCCCTTATCTGAAGGAGATGTTTGTGGTGAGGAACTTCTCACATGGTGTCTTGAGCAATCTTCAGTAAATAAAGGTATTGGTTTAATCAGTAACTGCCTGACCATATTATCAAGTAAGGGCTTGCTAGCCAGAATTTTGGCTTTACATTAAGATGCCTGCATTCGAAAGACACCAGCATAGTTATCATTGTGATTTCCATTACAGATGGGAAAAAAATAAAGATTCCTGGACAGAGATTGCTTTGCAACAGGACGGTAACATGCTTAACAAATGTAGAAGCATTTTCACTAAGAGCTGCAGACCTTGAGGAAGTCACCAGTCTTTTCACAAGATTCTTGCGCAGTCAACATGTTCAAGGAGCCATAAGGTTATTTCTATGTCATCCTGCACCTGCATGCTTGATTCTGTAGAGTTCTTCTAAATGCAGCTGTTTGACTGCATTATGTCGCCTTAAAAAACAAGTAAATTTCTTTCATATATATATATATATATATATATATATTTTTCTGCTTTCTTTCAAGTAAAATCATTAATGCATACAAATCCTTTTTAGGTTTTCCTGCCCATATGTTTCCAACTTAAAACAGCTCAGCCACCTCTTTAACCACTCTTTAAACTCTAAACACTAAATACCTTCAATTTTTTGAGTTCATACATCTGAAAATTGTTCATCGAAGTTCTAATCTGATGTGAGGGCCCCATCTTCAGCATCTAGATTCTTGAAAGTGTTAGGTTTGCCTGTTATTGGTTTTACTTCTGAACTTGAATCATGCGAATGGTGAATATACTGCAAGGTGACCTGGTTTCCTGTGGTTTAATGTAGGTCCCATTGTAGATCCTACCTGTTGGAGTATTTTTTTACCGGAAACCTTTTAGTCCTTCCAATTTTTTTTTTCAAAAAAAAGTGTGTGTATGTGTAAGTATGTATCTATTATATGAGAAATGCTCAAAATTATACCCTCATCCCACTTATATCCAATTATGCTGATGGTCAATGACACATCAGCAGAGTGGAATGGGAGAAAGATGCGGGATGTGTGTGTGTGTGTGTGTGTGTGTGTTTGTGTTATTGGAGTTGGTGTTTGTTTGGTAGTAAGTCTAGTTTATTATGCTGTTTACTTAGCAAAAAAAAAATAAAGTCTAGTTTATTGTCCCATTCTTCAGGTTCAGAGTAAGCCTTCACTTAATAGGGATTCTTAGGAGATTTAGTTTCCCACGGTGTGCTAAACTTTTATTGAAGTTTGTTTATAAAACTCTATTAAACTTTTCTCAGATGAGATTCCTAGGGGCCTTAAGAAGATTATAAAGATCTTTTTTCTATTCCTCTATCTTGGATTCTTCTACATATTATTTCTTTGATTTAAGCTTTTTTAGGCTTAATAAGCAAAATTCTAAAACCCTAAGAAAATCCATCATTAGTGATAATCATACTCTGTGATGCCCCCAGCCGGAAAGCCAGGACCTTGGGATGTGTTCCGAACGGGCCACATCCCTCGCAAATGTGATAACTGCTTATATGCTCAGCATATGTGTAGATAAAAATCTGTAGCAGAAATATATAAAGGGCATGAATAAATACTACATGCATCAATACCAGAGAAAATTATTAAACACATCAAACTATCCATAAGTCATAACTCCACAATCGTTGGGATATTACAGACCAAGAATTTTTCCATCAAATTGAAATGTGTTTTTATAAAGTAGACTATATTGAAATGTTGTATCCCTCCACCCCCCCCCCCCCCCCCCAAAATTTTTTTTTGTAACTTGACCCCCCCAAACCAAATTTTCTGGTTCCGCCCCTGGTCGAATATAGATAGATAGCCCATTTGAGGACAGGCCCCAGTCCTAATCCTCGGGCTGTACTTGGTCCTCTTGTTCATAATCACCTTCCTCTCCAACATCTGCAACAAAGTCTACGGTTTTGAAGAGCGAAACCTAGTGGGACTACCACTGTGAAATTTCAAGAAATCTCAGTAAGTTAGTCTTTATGACAAAAGCTTATAATGCATGTAAATTTCAATAAATAATGCAAGTACAAATATAGGGAAACCGAGAAAGAAAGCATACATACTAAGGAGGTTAGAGTTCCTAAGCAACTTTAATAAAAGATCATATTTTAAGGTAGTTGTCTAAGCAATGAAAAGATACAAGTAATCTCACACAATATCTTATCGAGCATCCCATGCTCAAAACTTGAACATATGATAGCTAACCCGAGAACCCCAAGTCCCCCGAGCAACATAAATACCAACTTAAACCAGTTTTCATTCATTAACATGTGCACCACAGTGTCCCCTAAAAATGACCATTCACACACACTGGCTCCCATCATCGCACCACTGGTAATGACCACACGTGTGAATTCGTTACGAGCAACGCTTGGCTTCACGCCCCGTGCTTGATCACAGCATTCTCTAGCCTCCGCCAATAAAGAGGCAGCTGCATCAACCTGAGGGCATTACCGTCTTGCCTGAGCTTGTTGTTCACCCAACGACAACCCAAGGGACCACTCAATGCTTATACGCTCCCGAGTAATCAGGGGAGCTCCATCGAGATAATGCCCTATCTCGACTTGAGGCCGGGATTCACTCACACACCCACATGCTCCTCTTTTGTTTAAAAACAACAAGCATACACTTTACAAAAATATAGTATCTCATTTTAGTAGAAACAGTGAGCAATATAGCCTAACAAGGCAAGCTTTTACACGAAGATAATTTCCTAAAACAACGTACACACCACGGTAAAAATTTGGCCTGGAACCAAGTGAGGCAAAATCAGAAAACCCACATAATGGACCTTTACCCGAGATGTAATAACTAAACAAAAAGAACAACAGTCCCGAAAATAGCACCAAGGACACATCAAGCTATCATCCATATAATCCAGAAACAGAGCCCAACTTCTATTTTCTCTTTCCTGGAGCGGTGACGTTTTATATATATATATATATATATATATATATATATATAAGTAAACGATAATATTGATATGAATAGGCATAGCCCAAGTACACAAGATGATATACAAAAGGTCACACCAAGTTAGAGAGAAGTAATGGAAACAAGAAAATCATTGAAATCGAGGCCCCGACAATCTATAGCTATGGCCCAAAGAAAAAGAGTGGTAACGAAAAATAATCTAAGTTCTTCTAGTGAGCATTCATTGTCTTCAAATGTCCAGTCATTTCGTTCCTTCCATAGGCACTACATGATACAAATCGGGACCATTTTCCAGACCGTTGAGATTTGTGGGAAACCTTGTAGATTTATTCAGCTGGCCATGAGCTCTGTCACTGTGGCAGGCATAACCCAAGCTAACTCCATTCTATTAAACACTTCATTCCATAACATTACAGCCACCTCACAATGCAACAATAAATGATCCACATTTTCACCATTTTTCCTATGCATACAACACCAATCTACTATGATCACCTTACGTCTCCGTAGATTATTTGTCATCAAGATCTTACCTAATGTTGTCCAGACAAAAAATGCCACTTTGGGAGGCACCTTGTTTCTCCATAACTTTCTCCCAGGGAATTGTGTATTATGCGGTTGTGTAAGCGACTTATAGAAAGAATAGCCCGAGAATTTACCTTTACCTGTTGATATCCACCACATCTTATCTGCTCCTTGGGTTCTCTGCCTCATGGTTTATAGAAGAGCAAAAAAACTCCTCAAAACTACCAACTTCTTAATCTTGGGCGGCTCTAGTGAAATTCACCTTCCATTAGACTAGTTCCCCAAATAACTTCATGCAATTATCCACTGAGGCATCTTTCTGACCTACAATCATAAAAACTTAAGGGAATAAATCCTTTAGGGCTTGTTCTCCACACCATAGGTCCAAGATTTTATCCTAGATTCATCGTCCGACACCAGTCTAGTATGCCGATTAAAGATCCCCCACCCTTTTCAAATATGTTTCCAAATTCCCACTCCATAAACCCCATGGACCTCCCTAGTGCAACACCTCCCCCACATGCTTCCATATTTGCAATCAATCACTGACTTCCATGGAGTAATGACGTTGATCGGCCGGTCGTTGATGCTCCGAACTCCACACCAGGTTTACTAGCATTGTTGCTGTCCACGCACGTGGGTCTGGAACTTCTAGAAGTGGAGGGTGCTTTCAAGGTTGAGAGAGAGAGAGAGAGAGAGAGAGGAGAAGGAGAAAACCTCGGTTCTCTGAGAAAGAGAGAGTGAGGAGTCAACCGGCGGTCTGGCAAGAAGATAGGGGGAGTGAAATGGTGCGGCTTAAGCTCTAGGGGCTATGGCTTTCTTCTTTGGGGTGGGGGTTAGGGCAGACGAGAGGGAGATATATATATATATATATATATATAGAGAGAGAGAGAGAGAGAGAGAGAGAGAGAGATTTTGGAGTTTCAAAAAAACAGAGGGTGTGTTGGGACCGATTGGCATGGAGCTAGTTATAGGGAAGGGCTTGCTTTCACAGGACTAACAGTTATAAATGCAGGCTGGGTGGTTGAACGGCGAGCAATTCCAGGTGTTTGGTGAAATAAAGGTATTGAGTGAACACTTTGAATGCTCCCGAGCACTTGGTCAAATTCCACTAAGTCTCTCGGACTTGCTCGCTATTGCGTATTGCTCACCCTTGGACTTGCTCTCTAGCGCGCATTACTCGCCCTTGCGTGCTATTGCGTATTGCTCGCCTTTGCTCTCTATCACGTATTGCTCACCATTGGACTTGCTTGCTACCACGTTCTACTTGCCCTTGGCTGCTCAAAACCAACTTCCCTCTGTATGTGATCTCGAGAAATAAGGCGCTACCACTCAGGTTGTTCCTACCTATGATGAGCTCAGTTCTCACATAATCCCTTTCATGATATAGTTTATCATTTTGGGGGCACTGCAATATAATCCCTTCTCTAAAATAATCAGTTTATCCTCTTCCCATAAATTTTTCTGTACCAAATGTTAAGATATAAAATAAATAATAAAATCTACATCTTTTCACCAGTTTAAACTTTTGAGGTAAATGGTGATTTCACATAGTACCAGAGCAGAGTTCTTGAGTTCAAACCTTGACTCTGCAATCTACCCCATTTAATTAAATATTCCAAGTATTGGGCCATCCATTGAGGGGAAGTTTAGCCCACAAGTGATAGAGAGTGTTAAGATATAAAATAAATAATAAAATTTACCTCTTCCCATCAGTTTAAGCTTTTAGGATAAGTGGTGATTTCACATCTATTCTCAATTGCAAAGTCTAAAATTCTAGTCCTTTAGCTCACTTATATTAGTTGTTGACTGCTGTTTAGAATATTCAAAGAAATAATAAAAATAACAATCAGTCTCCAAAAAGCGAATATCCTTTCGCTTTAACTCTTGGTAATGAAAACCCAGAAATACAAAGCTCTTCATTCTAGAAGAGACTCGGAGAAAAGAAAGCTATAACAAAAGTCCCTTTAGACTTTCTTGATATCTGACCCAATTAGACAAGCTTGCCTTTCCTAAATCTGTATTCCTACAAGTTGATGGGGTTTCACTTACTACTTTTTGCTTTTTATGAAATATCTAGATAGATAGAGTGAGATAAATTCACTCTTCTGGTTCTTCCAATTCACTCATCTGGTTTTGCCCTTACCATCTTGTATCTCACAGTATCAAGTGGGACCACCTTCGTATACATGGCAAGCAGCTTAATAGGTTGAGAAACTGATTTCTATTATGGTGAGGTTTTTTCAATTTTCAGTGGTCCTAAATCAGATATATGCATAAAAGCGGATTCCATACTAGGTCCCATTTATTGGGGATTTTCTACAGGTGTTTCAGCTTCTAAAACAGAAGCTACATGCATATCATTTGGTAACCCAAGGTTCTTGAGAGTTTCACCAAGTTTGTGGATTAATTCAGTCTGATTGAATGGCTTTCTAAGAAGCAGTCCGTTAAGGATGAGTTAAACAACACAATACAAATGATTTTTTTCTCATTCATGATGACTAGAAACGGCATTTTTTTAGTTTTTTCTTAATACCTCACATTTTGGTGTGAAATTTGCTTTGCTGTAGGTATGAATCACCCTACTGGAGATCCCTAGCTGCATCCCGCATTCAGGTAGCATGGAGATACAGGAAGAAACGTCTAGATCGTGCAGAAACTTTGCCAATCTAATCGCTTGTCAAAATAGTAGATCCCATTATTTTGTGTTGTACATGCACGGTTTTAAGTAGTTCCACGTCCGTCATGAACATCATATGGAGCCATAAATTTCTGATTTTACTGATGGTGTGTTGTATTGGAAAACCCAACTGCCTGTTAGTTGTTCTGGACTTGGATAGTATGAACTCCTATTTGTAGATAGATATTACATGTAGATAGATATTATATGTATATGTATATATATATATATATATATATATATGAACACTAATTCGACTCAAAGCTCCCATGAATTACAAAACATCAAACATATTGTGGATAACATTCCTTCAATTCCCACTGATTGGAGTATGGCTAAAAGCTGACTCCCTCAATTCGTGAGGGGTTAAACTGAGCATGGAGTCCGTAACTGGACTGCCTTGCAAGAATTTTTTTTTATTGGTCGGAGCTGATCATCTTGACTTGATCCATTGGTGTGATTTTATTTTCATTCTACACTTTTCCATTTTAGCTCTTTATTATATTCTACATTCTATCACCCTAGCACACAATCAAATAGATCAGCAGAAGGAAAACGGCTTATCATTCAGTTAGTTTTAACTTTTAAATTCTAAGTCATGTTCTGAAAGTTGCAGGAAAGCCTCTCTTTTTTTGGTTATGAAAGTTGAACTCTTCAAATTTCTTTAGGAACAAAGTGTTTGTATGCTTTGAATTTCTGCATATAGTGACTGCCCTGGTAACTTCAGAATTCAATCACCGAACTTTTTTTAATGGGAATATCAGAGAGTGAGAGTTCTTCCCAAGATCGTTATTGCTATGCCTTATTCATACAAAAGATGATTCCTGCTTTCCGTAGAACTTGATAGAAAATGCACAAACCACCTGCAGTAAACATGTTCCCCACCGAAGTAACATGTCTGCTGTAAACTGCACAAGTTAGCAGGGCAGTTGATGAGTGAATGACTGCCCACTCATCAACTACCCTGCTAACTTCAGAATCCATACACCTAACCTTTTTAATGGGGAAAAGGAGAGGTTTGCCTCTTTGGATATAAAAAGACTTTTGACTCGTCTCATTTTATGATTATAATTTTTTTAAATTATTATACAAAATATAATAAATAATTCATTTTTTTAAATTTCATAACAATAATAATATTAAAAAATAATATTTTAATAATATTTTATTCAACTCATCTAAAATTATTTCATTTCATCTCATCTCACTATCCAAATGAGTCATTTCTTGCCAATATCCTTCTTGGCATGCCCTGTTCAAACAAGACATGATTCCTGCATTCCATACTAACATGTCTATGTTGGAACGTCTGGTTAGGGATTTACTAAACTGAATCAACTTCTACCTATTAGCTTTAGAAAATACAACTCTGGTGATCTCTCAAGTCCCTGATTAACAAATGATCTAAACACCAGATTTAAACTTCATCTTCTTTCTTTGGATCAATTACCATATATATGAAGGCACTCATGAGTTTTAGGCATAAACTAGATGCCAACCTATCACACAAAAAATAAAATATCGACATTGTTGGCATATTCGATCAGTTTTTAAACTTAGTACTCTAATAGAATTGCAATGGAGTTGGGGTAGTATCTAGTAAAAAATAGAAATAATGTAGTAAAACCAAAGAGTTTGCATGCTAGATCTCCCACGGGACTGATCATACTCGAGCGAGTTTCAAAAGGGATTTGCGACATTTCACATGGGACTACACTCATCAATGTACACGCCTTGCATGTAAAGAGATGAGACCTTCTGCCAGACTTTTAAATTGGGAAAAATTTGTGGTAGGTTCCCGATCGAGATGTTTGTTCATTAATCCAACTACTGTTCACAATATGCGTCATGTAAACCTTTTGGTCGAGCGAACATATCAAAATTATGAATATTTTTAGAATGACTATATACTAATTAAAGCCGCACCTTTACAAACTCAAGTATCCATATATAATCCAGTGGTAATTAAGCGGTCACCCTATTAATTCTGATAATTAATTTCTACGTTTTAATGCTTTTATTGACCTTAATCTATAATCGTCTTAATTAGATCTTCATTCAACTAAAACAAGCTGTAACCTCATGATCTCTGATCCGAGGAGAAAATTCTGATGATCACAAAACCCTCAGATCGACCATATTAATGAATTTCCTCATGATCTTCTTCACTCCGGGAAGATTTTAAGTTTTCTTTATAAGATGATTCATTTATACACGTCGTACGAGTCTTTTTAATTTCGAAGTTTTATCTTCTATAAATATATATATATATATATATATATATTATAGTACTATAATGTTATGAATTTTGGTCTTCTGATCAATTGTTCTGAATTTTTCATTAGTGTCAAGAAATCAAAATTCTAAAGCGTACACCTCAGTACAACTTCTTTTCTCCATGCAGTACAACGTACTACGTAATAGACTTCTTAATTTTATGGGATGTTTAATTAATGCTTTCGCTTTTTTCAAAATATGATTTAAGAAAAAAATAACTTAACATACCAATTATCTGCATCATCTGTTAAAAAGGAAAAAAAGAAAAACCCTAATTAATTTCGAAAGGAAAAAAGCTAAACAATTCACGATATTTTGTTAGAACATCACATATAATTAATTAAACAAGAATATTTAAGTTTATCTCTTGATCCCATTCAACAGTCTTTTTGAAATTCCAAAATACATATAGTATATTCTTTCAGCACTAATAATCCACGCGGTTCCTAACATTTTCAGTAATTTTCACAACAATTATCTCGTCCTAAAATGATTCAACACTTGCCATATAATATTCTTCCACCTAACTATCTATCTGCTAGGGCTAGCTGCTACTGAGCTATATATATATATATATATATATATATATATATATATATAAAACCAGTGCAAGCATGTTGAGGTATATATATAGCTGTAGATTAAAAACTTCCAGATTGGGTACTTGTATATGCCATCCAAGCTATGAATTCAGATTCTCAAAATTGAAGCAGACAGATGAGGATTAATGGGTACTGAGATGATGTATGGTAACAGTAATAGAGATGCCAACAGCAGCAGTAATGAAGAAATAGTAGCAGCTAGCTAGGTGGATGCTCAAATTTAAAACACTTGGTTTATATCAATATTCATATTCCTAACTAATGTAGGTTCACATGGTGATCTCAGGAAGCACTGCAGTGCAAATTAACAATGCATGGATGCATATTGCTAGCTGCAAGCATGACATGAGAAGGCTAGCTAGGTAGGCAAAGAGCCAGCAAGAGAATTTAATATTTCTGTGTACTTAGGTAAGCCAATATTGTGGCAGAATTAAACCAAGTCAACCGCCGATAAATGATCATCAAATACTTTTAGAACTTGAAATTAATTTAGTTATTCCACTAGAATTAGTACCAGTATTGATATATATATATATATATATATATATATATATGTATATAGCTGGACCATGCAGCATGCATCGACTCCATGCAGCACTGTATTTAAGTAACCATAAAAGCATAAACAACGGTGACCATGACCTGCCATGGTTGCAAGTATATATAGTAATTAGGTACAAATATGCATGGCTAGCTAGCTAGCTAGCTAGCTGCATGGTTACTTTCTCCACCCACCTATGGTATTAAAATTAACTCGATCGTCAAGTTCGGTTTTGCATGTAGGAGAACGAATTAATAAATGTACTACTTTACTAATACACAATGAGACATGAGACGGATCTTTTTTTATTTCTCCAATAATGTTTGGAACCTGATTATTAGGGAGCTTAAATGTTAACAAATAAAAAGAAAATAGAAACTTTCCTCCTAAAAGGTTGACACATTATATATGTGTTTTTTGATATATTTTTCATGTTTAATTTGGTGATCATTATATATATATATATATATATATATATGAAGAGCATACATTTTTTCTTTCTATTTTTTTTTAACACGTAATTTTTCAGAATTAGGAAAATTAGTATAATAAGTTTTTCTCTTATCACGGTTTTTAATAGAACTGTATTCTTTAAACAAAGAAATTAAATCAATTTAAAAAGTTCTATTTATCACAGTAAGCTAGCTGTGATGAAGAATATATATATAAACACCCCAAATCTGCAAACTAAATTGCTGATCATCTTGATGCATGATCACGAGGCCGACAGCACATGAGAGATTAATTTTGTTGATAATATCCGACCTCATCATGATCAGCTTGTGTGTATATATATATATATATATATATATATATATATATATATATATATATATATATATGTTGAAAATCTCCTTTACTTATAACTCATTTTCTTGGTTTGTTTAGCATGAGAATTACCTGTGATCATGTATCAGTTTTTTTCTGCAGGTAGCTAGGAATGTTCATACTAATGGCGGAGACAGCTGATTGCCTCTTTCATATTTTATATGTGCAGAAAACAATCAATGATGTCTTTTAATTAACCACCCAAAAACCGCAATACCAATAAATCTAAGTTAAATGTTGCATATTTTGCACAATTCAATAACCTGCAAGACTAGCTACCTAGAGCAGAAACCATATGTCTTGAAAGGCTTCATCACTCGATCATATAGCTCAGGCAATAATCTTTACATTTATTAACCAATTTTGTTTGGTACATAGGCAAAGGCCTTGTTTTCTAATATAATATATATATATAGGTATGAAAGGGTTACTACCATATTATTACCCATTTACTACTCATAGTTCATTTCAATTTTTTATTTTTTTATCATTTTCTTTTAAGTATTTTTTTTTTTTACATCCTTAACCATTAAAAAAATATATATAATTTTACTAATAATTACTTCCTTAATCATTAAGTAAAACTAAAAAAATTAAAAAAAATTAAATATAAAATGAGTAGTAGAAAAGTAATAACCCTATCATTTTCCTAGCTGTACGTAGTTACTATATATATAGAGGTAATTATATACATTTGATTGCTGGCCTCTGACATATTTAAAACAGAAGATATTAAGCAGCAACAATGCTAGTATTAATATATGCTGCCAATATAATTCTTGGTTAGCATTAAAGTTCTGCATTGCATAATTCATTAATAAGCAAGCATGACCATCGCTGCATACAGCTAGCTGGAAGAAGTCGTGTTGAAATGCTTGCTTTATCACGCGATCGATCATATATCTGATCTGGCCAGCACTTTTATTGGAACAAATTACAATTTTGGTTGGCCATAAATATTGACACGTTCGTTCGTTCGTGCATGACTGGTTCAGGTAATTCAGTATTAATAGGTCCATTCATACTAAATGATCTATATATTTAAGAAGTAAAGTAATCATCAAAAGTCAGCATGATTAATTCAATAATGTTTGTCATTTGGTACTTGTTTTAAAAGTATTTTAATGGAAATGTTTATAAGGAACAGATCAAGACATATATACGACCAAATTAAAAGAATCATACGACTAAAGACGTTGACATGATGGTTTACATGCATGTATTTCAAAGAACCAAACGCGCATGCATTTGCTTGATAATGCTACATGTTTTAAGAGTTATAATGAGAAGCTGCTAGCTGACCTGAATATTAATTAGCAGAGAGAATACCATTATAGCACAAGATTTTGAAGCAATTCTTAGAAGAAAAAGTAATGAAGAAGAAGTACTAGTAGTAGAATATTTGTATTCGACAATTAAAAGACATGATGCATGCACATGATATATATATATATATATATATATATATATATATATATGGACCAGTAAGAATAATGTCATAACTAGAGCTATATATCATGACAAAGCTTTAAAGTTTTCCAAAAGACCAATTCTTGCCTTGACAAATATTGCTGCCTAGATATTTATCTTATCAAGGAATTCTACTCATTAGTTACTATTCACTTTCACACTCTACGCCTATAACTTTTTCATGAGGTACCGTATGGGTGTTTTTCATAAGGTGTGGGATAGTGAATAATGGCTGATGAGAAAAAAATTTCTTATCTAAATGATGAAGCCGAGAAGAAGAAGAAGAAGAAGAAAGGGAAAAAAACTGATCTATCTCGTGATAGTTAAACGTCAAAAGTGATTTCTTACTGTCTATGGATAAAATCGATAGAAGTAGTGATCATGTCATTGGCGAGAAAAATATAGCCAATAAGATGCATGTGTTCTTTGAATTTTTAGTGAGATTAGATGATCAGAATGTATCTAAGCATGTGTGTTCGGTACCGCATTGCTTCAATCTTATGATCATGAAGACGAGGATGCAATGGAATGCATGCATGAAATATATATAAGATGATCAGTTGCAAATTAGATTCACCTGCATGCATTTAATCAATAAACTTGACATTAAAACAATATTAGATCAGTTTGAGAATGAAAACTCCATAAAAGCCCAGTTGTTGGTCCGTATAAAATGGTTGAAACTATATAATATTATTTTAAGTTTCAGGAACTACTCCCAAGCTCTAACATTTATTAACCTTGCATTAAAAAAAAAAAAACCATTCATAAGAATAAAAATTAAAGACGAGTAGTATCAAATGCTCTTATATATTATATATGGAAAACACTATAGACACAAAGGGATCTCACAAAGGGATCTCACACACTGATGTGGCACACTCACAATGTACCACGTGTTTCTCTATTTTTTTTTTCTTTTTTTTTTTTCTCTTCCCTTGCAAGGCCCCTCCCCTCCTTCCCTTTTCCCTCTCTGTCTCGGCCCGTCTCTACCGTTCACGTCGCCGCCATGGTGGTTGGGGACCACCTCAGGGCCGGCAAAATCACTGATGTGGCACACTCACAGTGTGCTACGTGTTTCTCTATTTTTTTCCTTTTTTTTTTCTCTTCCCGTGCAAGGCCCCTCCCCTCCTCCCCTTTCCCTCTCTGTCTCAGCCCGTCTCTACTGTTCGCGTCGCCGCCATGGTAGTCAGGGACCACCTCAGGGCCGGCGGATTCTCCACACGCTGTGAGTGTGCTACGTCAGTGTATAGAATCCTTTTGTATCTGTAGTAGTCCTCATTATATATTATAATGAGCTCAATGAGGAGAGATATCTCAACAAATGTGTGTACATAACCCTACCAAAGCAATGGCCTGTGACTTTGGCACCTACTTTGGGGCATTATATATGCATGGCAGAACTGCATGGAGTGATCTCGATTCTCCAAGCGGCCAGCTAGGGCTGTATACTCATAAAAGTGCGGTGCTACTTTGTCGTCCGAGTAGTATCGTTTGGTGTTACTGCTAATTGTAAATTTTTTTTTTTTTCTATTTACATTTTTTTAATATATTTAAATTTTTTAAAAAAATAAAAAAAATATTAATATATTTAAAATCAATTTCTTTATCATTCGATTAAAAAAAAAAAAAGACTTCTAACAGTCAAACCGAGTGATATAATTTGAACGGCGTACTAGAATTTTCCCTCGTAAAAATAGCTAAACAATATACCAGCTTTAAATGGCCAAGTTTTAATTTGACAGATCGAGGAGACTTACCTGCTTTACTTCTCAACTACTACGTACGTACTACTCTTGCTAAACCCCCGCCCTAACACTTCTCACCATCCATGCATATATACCAAAATTAAACTATCTGGCTACATAGCTAGGCCGGTATTCGATCTAATTACGCTGGCTCGCTGTCTGTAATTAATGTAATATATATATATATATAAGGCAATTTGTGTGTTGAGTGTCGAGTAGTGCAAGTCTTTTATAAAAAAGTGAATTTTACAAAAAAAAAATTAATAATTTTACATTCTTTTATAGAATAGTCTACTTTTTTTTATAAAGGATCTGCACAAATTTGTATGTTTGGAATTTGTATAAATCATTACTCATATATCAGTATTTTATAAGCAGTTGCATGGTCTAATTGGTTGCTTACTTCTTAGAGCATGGTCGACTGACTTAGAGTATTCATATTGGGTTCTTCATAAAATTTCTTATAATTTAGTTAAAAAGTACATTTCTTAAATTTTACTCATCTTTCAAAAACCTTCTACATCTCATTCTATATCCATTCTCTGTTCTATTAAAATAATATTTATCTATTATTTCTTTATTACTTTTTTCTCTCATTTTTATTTACAAATTTAACTACTCAATATTTTTTCTTATGTTTTGAAGTATTACTTTAGTGAAATTTTAAATAAAATTTTAAATTATTTTTAATATTTTAAAATTATTTTTTTTTTATATTTTGTAGTTATTAAAATTATTATTTAAAACTATAACAAATATGAGTATGAGAGAAATTGTAGATGATTAGAAGAAGAATTAATTTAATTGAAATTAATAAAATATTGATAAAAGTGATTTAGGGGATGAATAATAGTTCTCATTCCTTAAATTTTTTTCTAAAATAGGGATCCGGATGGAAGGAAGTTTTAAGAACATTTTTTAAATTTTTTCTCAAATTATAAAAAAAAAAAAAGGTTATGGAGAACCCAATGAGAATGCTCTTAAGAGTGTTAAGCTCGACTTGTTACTAACCCGATCAAACCGTTTTTGTTTGGATGGGCCCAATTGGATCTTTCGGTCGGGTCGGATCCCGGGCCCATGCATTTTGCACAGGCCTACTTGAAAAATGATGCACACAAAGTCATCAAATTTGTGAAAAAAAAAAAAAACTATTTCAGCCCTAATTCATGATCAGTAGTACCATTGACATGTATTTAATTCCAAGTTCTGTCACTTAAAAGCTTCACTCACTATATATGACCTTTTAAATCATTTATTATATATATGCCGATCGAGTCTTAATTTATTATATGTCATTGCAACTTTCTATATTTGCATGACAGTCGATCCACTTGTGCTTTGTCTTTTTTCATCTAATAATTAAAATTGCCATATTCATAGGGGATATATGCTATATGCCATATATCCTGATTAGACAAAAGGGCAAGGAAGGGGCGACCGTACAATCCTGATTAATTTGTTAATTTACTTGTTTTAATTTGCTACTTCGAAGGATCTCACATTAATCAATTTTTAAGACAAATATCTTGACATCCTGATAATTATTTTGATTAGCAGTGTTATATTATAAAAGAAAAATTAAAAATTAACTTGATTTTATGTAATTCATTAAATTTATTTTATCATAAAAAAAAATTAAAATATAGAATGCTGCAAATAACTTCAGAATATAAATTTATTTTTTTAAAATTAATATGTTTGTACCAAAAATATTCCTCAACTATTTTCTATACTCACTGAATCTGTTTTCATATCTCAATTTGCAAACAATTGATTGACCGACAACTCGTGAAATAAATCAAGTACTTTATGAATACAATTTTACAAACATTACGCCACTACAGCTACCCATTTTGGTTTCCGATTTGGTCTCGATTACTGTAATTCATTTTTTTTTAATGTATTTTTACTGCATTTTTTTAATAATTTTAAACATTTTTTTTAAAAAATCACATTATCATTAAAAAAATACTTCTTTGATTACTAATAAAAAAGATAAAAAAAAACAAATGTGTTGGGATACCTTCAGGACACAAAGCATTGAGCGGTGCTACTCTACCGCTTAGAGTAGCCCGATGCAAGTTACCACTAGGTTAAATTTACCTTTATATTTTTTTAAAAATTTTTTATTCCTATTTTTTTATTATTTTAAAATTTTTTTAAAAAATATAAAAAAAATCAATACACTAATATTTTGTAACTTTCTTAACTATTAAGTAAAAATAAATAAAATATATGAGATATCAAAATGAGAGGATAAATTGAATAAACAAAGTAGTATTTTTTCAAAGCATTTCCTATATATTTGATTAGGTACAATCACGAAAATGATTATTAAAATAAACATGTCATATATTTTAAATTTCTATTTTCTAACGTGAGTAATATTGGATATAAGTATTAAATAGATAAATTTCGTATAAATTTTATAAAAAAATAAATAAATTTTATTAATAAAAAATTATAAAAATAGATTTTATTAATAAAAAAATTATTTTTTTATTTTTTTAGGTGAAATTTATTTTTTTTAAAGAATTATGAAGTTTATCTATTTAAAATTAATACAAGTCATTTATCTTTTAATAGTATAATTATATATTTATATATGAGAAATTTTATTTACAGTCCTTATTTAAAGACTATATATATAAGTCCTTTAAATGAGAAAAATTATTATTTTAGAATAGATATTTTTATGATTTTAAAAAATTTTAAAGATAAAATTAAATAAAATTGTATAATATAAAACTGTAGATAGCATTGTTGTTTATGTAAATATATATTAAAGAGAGGCTATACATGTGTTACTATTTATTCTCTCATTTTATATTTATAATTTTTTTTTTAATAGGGTGTATTCTTTTTATAGATACTCAAAGCTCCGTTCAAATCCCTATCTTCTCGTGGAAAAGTTAAAGTGACAGTGATGATGACTGGGGCCTAATAAAATAAAATATGGGAGATCAGTGATCCCACTTCCCAAAAAATTCTGCTCTCATCCCCACACTTTGTTAACATCATCGTGTGCCCTAAAAAACTGATACTACTACTGTTACAACAAACAAAAGGACGATCGGACGGCGGCGGAGTAGTACTGACTGCTCCCTTGAAAGTAGATAATGACCATCTGATTGCATTGATAGTGAAAAAATTCTTTCACCATTTTCATTTCTTTAGCCAACTAGATAGATACCCAGAGAGAGAAGATGATCAGGATGCAGAACGAGTCTTTCCGATGTGAAACGAAAAAGAAATAACAGGAATGATTTGGTCTGCATGTCACACGTTTTTGTACACAAGAATTTGCAGTATTAAGGAGAGAGAGAGAGAGAGAGATAAAAGGGCTTTTGGTTAGGTTTTCTATCTGGAAATTGGAAAGTCATCCTAATTCCTAGGGTATAGATGTTAGGTTTTCTTAGCCCTAGCTATAGCTTTTGGTGCATCAGCAGCAGTAAAAGCAGTGAGAGCTAGATGGCTTATCCAGTTTTAGGGGTCACTTCTCATTTGATCGTGAACTCTGAAATCCCCCACCTACAGGCCAGAGCTACAAGGAGGAGGAGAAGAGGACGTAGAACTTCTGAAAACGACGTCCCTTTTAGCGGCTTCTCTGTTCACACTGCTCGAAACTCTTCCAAGAAAAATATCTCAAATGATATTTGATTAGAAAAATTATTCTATTCTATTATTATTTATTATCTTACACTTTATATTTTATAAAAAATATTTTATAAATTTATAAAATAAAAAACAGTCAGATATAAGTGTAAAAATAAATAATAACTAATATATAGTAAAGTTGTATTAATATAATACCAAAGTCTGTGTGCCTTGTTTGCCTTGTTTTACTATAGTAGATAGAAAATCTTTTAAAAATTGCTTGAAATATGTTAATTTATATTAGATAAGTTTGGATGAAAAGAATTAAAAAGAAAATTTAATTATATAATTCTTTTTTTATTTTTATTTTTTTTGTTTTGATTTTTGTATAAATTATTTGGATTTTTTTTTTTTTACTTCTCGACTAAATTTCAGCAAATAATCGAATAAAAAGTTAAAATAATAATTTTCTCTTTTAGATTAATATATGTTTGATTTAAAGTTGAATTTTTTAAAAAAAAAAAATCTTGAAAATTGGCTTAAAACCAAATTAACATGTCCAATCCTTTTTGGGTTAGAAATAAAAGAAAATTTGCATTCATATGAAATAATTAGGATTTTATTACTTATAAGTTGATGCATAAATAAATTGCTTAATGTAAGATTTATTATAGTTATAAAAAATTAATATATTTTTATATATGTTAGTTCGTGTGGAAAGTGGCATTGTTTGAATTCAAAATTCACATCAACTCATCTCATCTCATCATTATAACGTTCTCAAATTTCCACACAAAATATAATAAACAATTCAACTTTTTCAAATCTTAAAACAACTTTCTCAAATTTTCGCATAAAATATAATAAATAATTCAACTTTTATTCTACTATTCACAAACCATCTCAACCCATCTCAACTCATCTCTAAATCCAAACCACTCATAGTTTTCATGTTCAGAACTATACCTTAGATATGTCAATAAATAAACAAATTCGTAAATAAACTTTTTCAAACAAGAAATTAATGGGGTAGATTAACTGAATCTTATGAATGTCTTTCATTCAAAGTAATTCGATTGAACATTCAATTTGGATTATGGGTCTCTTCTTTTCTCAAATAAACTAATTGAGCCATTAAATGAAGCACATTTAAATTAAAAGGGTTGCATGCGAAGCTAGCCTCCTTCAAATCATTGACAACTTATTAGAACAAGCAAGTTAATTGCATGAAAAGCTAAAGCTCATGGATGCCATGGTTCATCATCAGTAGTACTAAATGTTCTTAATAGGGAGACAGTTTCAATCTCATGGAATTATATATTGCTTTATATGATCTGTGTCCTATTGGCCACGGGTTCTTCTTTAACTTCAATAACTCATCAGCACACAAATGTTTCGAGTGAACAACGATCAAAGTGATGAAAAGGTAGGTAGGGAGGCTAGAACTTTGGTGGAAATACATCCCCAAACAAAAGAAAATTAATCAAACTTGAGAAAATACAAGTTTCTCGAGATTCTTTATAAAAGAAAGTTGGAAAGTTATTTATATTTTTAAAAGTAAGTTTAAAAAATAATTAAAAATATTTTTGTTGAATTTGGTAGTGGGTACCGCATAACCCATGATGTGTCCACATGTGTAGAGAGATTATTAATTAACTCATCACTGCTACCGGTTAATTTCAAAGAAATTAATTAATCTCCTATAAAAAAACTCTTCAAATAAAAATTCTCCGTACATTAAAAAAAGAAGAGTAGAAAAAGTGTATGTGCAAAAAGAAAAGCTCTCATCTCTCTCTAATTTTCTAAAAAAATATCTAAATCTCTTGATCTTGAAGCGTAGAAAATTTTAAGAGATTTTAGTAGCCTTTTAAGCGACGTAGAGGTACAATTACAACAAAAATAACATTGGCTATAAGACGAACAAAAATCTAACCTTTAGAGATTCCACTCCTTAAAATAATTCGAATTAACTTTATTTAACAGTTTATAACCTCGACATGTACAGTTAGCCAGCCAACCACAACAAGCACCACTATTTGCCTAACAAGGACAACCATTGACTTCCTACCAAATATAATAGCAGTGTTAAATTGTGTCGTGCACGAACATTACCTAACATTACCTACTGGTTTTATGTTTTTCAGTTTTAATTTACTACTCCCCGATTGCACAGCAACGAGGACTCCTGTTTTGTGTATGGTTTATAATCGTCTGTTTGGATATTTAAAATATTTGTAAATATTTGTAAATAGTAATAAATAATTAAAATTAAAATTTTTCATTGAATTCTGATAAATGAAAAAAAAAAATTGAATAAAAATATTATAAAATTAAAAAATTGTTTAAATATTTGTTTTATTTAAAAATGTAAAAAAAGTAATATTTTTTTTATGTTTTGTTTTAGAGTTTGTAAAAATTATAATGATTAAGTAATAATTAGATGAAAAAATTTAAAATTTAAAATTGAAAAATATTTCATATTTTTAGTGATGTTTGGAAAAAATATATATATATATGATAATATTTAAAAACGGTTATGTTGCCAAACAGGCCCTAAGTAGACCATCCAGCAGTTAATATTATTAGAGGGAGAGAAAGGGGATTTCAAGATTTGAAGGAAAAATAATTGTTATGGTCCACCGACTCAATTTTCTTTGTACGACATGCTTTAGAGCGAAGCTCAAAATCAAAGACTCAATGAATAGGACAAATTTGAATCGAGTGTTTGGATATTAAAAAAATATAGACAATACAATTCAAATATTTTAAATAATTTATTATTAAAAAAGAGGTTGAAAATATGAATCAATTGATTAGTTTCAACAACAATACGATGTCAATCTAAATACCTTTACTAAGAATAAATAACTTTAGTAAGAATGCAATTCATGCTTCTTCTTCTTTTTTGCCTCAACCATTTTTGTTTATGAAAATGATAAATATCTCTAAGTTATGATTTGATTATATTCTTTGTATTTTGTGCATAGTCACAAATCTAATACACAAGAAATTGTTATTCTTCAACTTTTTAACCATCATGATCTTTCCATCTGTCCCTAAAAAGTATTGGTATTGGCTTTATCAAAAGTCAATGCATCTTTAAAATTTGAAGAAATGTAGATAAAATCATCTACATTGGATTCATCAAAATGCAAAAGTTTAAACTTTGAGCTACAGTGATTTTAAGTAAATCTTCAAATTTAAAGATGTACTGTTCATCATCAAAAGTAATATTTTATTACAAAAACTAAAACTAACTTCTTTCATACGAAAACGGTGTACAGTAATATAACAATTTGTTCTTTAAATAATAACACAATTAAATTCGTATAGGGTTAATACTATAAGGTTATAGCTACAGTAATTTTTATTTGTTATAAAAATATAATATAACATTATTAGCTAAAAAATCCGATACTCCCATCTAATTCCAGGCCAGCAAAAAAATTACCAATGTTAATTGGGATGCCTTCCGTTTAATTTTTTATTATTAATCATTGGGCTATCTTTGGATAGTGTAATTGTAAAATATGAAATAAAATATTAAAATTATTATTATTTAAAAAATAATATTATTATTTTGATGAATCTAATGGCTAATCTAATGTGAGGTTATGGATAGGAAGGTTTTGAAATTATGAAAAATATGTAGTTTTCATTAAATTTTGAAGATGATTTTAATGAAGCCAATGCCAATGCTCATGTATCAAATAATTGTTGGATAAGTTAAAAATAATAAATAAGCTTTCTCATCATTTGATGTCATATTAATGGGTGATGAATAATAGGAATAACAATATTACTCGATACAAAATATTTCTTAGGTCTCGTTTGGTTACGCAGTTTAGATGAGATATTTTGTTGAAAGTTGAATAAAATATTGTTATAATATTATTTTTTAATATTATTTTTATTTTCAGATTTGAAAATTTTGAATTGTTTATTATATTTTGTGTGAGAGTTGAGAAAAATTATAATAATTATATGAGATGAAATAGTTTGGCTTTACCAGCCCTTATTCTCCTAATTTTTTCTCTCTCTTCAACCAAATAAAGTAAATTAAGAGCACTATATTTTTTTTTTTCAATTTTTCTAGAATTCTTACCTAACACAAAAATGAAATAGTTAATATATATTTAGTTCTATCACATGATATTCATACAAGCAATAAAATTTCTCTCGAACACAATTAATTTGAGTGGGATCAAATAAAATTGCTCGATTCAACTGGTTCTACGAGCGAAATATGCACTAAAATCAATTTGGTTTCTAACAAATTCAAATTGATGGTTGAGTCCAGTAATCTTTTCAAGCCATACTTATAATTGTATCAAAGAAAGTTTGAAAAAGATATTTGAGATTTTTCAAAGTTCTTATTTGAACATATATAAGCACGTTTGAATATATTTTAGGTAGAAACCCATAGAATGCCATTTTTTTTTTCTAATCAAGGTTTTTTTTTTAAGTTTTTGCTTAAAATCTATGATTTAAAATTAAAAAAGATCAACACATAAAATGATCTTATGACAGAGCTAGCCCTATGCACTACTTCTATTCTATGTTTTTAGAGATCTCTTCCTTCTTTCATTTTGCCTATCTTCCTTTTTTTCTTTTTTCTTTTTTCTCTTCTTTAGCTAGACATGCATCGGGAAGTTAGATCTACCACGATTTGTCATCTTACACAAGCTCCACCACCGAACTCACCACCAATCGAATTCTCAATGCCCTAGTTCCATAAGCATGCAAAGCCCCCATGCATGGCGATAATCAGAGATTGGCTTGCCTAGTCTCATCCATACCCATGTATAAAACTAAAAGTGTTTTGCCTTTGTCTTCTCTTTTATCAGAGATTGGCTTTGTTCAATATTAAGAAGTTTTCAACAATCACTTTAATGCAAGCAATAGTGCATGAAGTCTTGGAGTTTACACCAGAAGAGCAAAAGGCCTAGGATTAGGGTGAGCTGAGGGGTAATAGTGTAAAGTGAGCAAAATGTATTAAGACTTAGTGCTTTATATTTTGCACACGTGTATAGGAAGTTAATTACATTCTTTCTATTAATGTATTAGCCAATTATAGTTAAGTAAAGGCTTTGTATATAAAGCAAATTTGTACTCATTCTGTAAAGTCAATCTCATATGAATGAAATTCATCTTTCTGAAAATTAGAGGTCTCGACATTATTGATATGGTATCAGAAGAAATTAGGATTTTCCTCTGATTTCTACTCATCCTCTTCCACTCCTGGTTGATTCTGTTAATCCTTCCGCTGTTGAATCTGATCCACATAGTCCTTATTTCCTCACCAATGTTGATCATCTTGGTGTTCTTCTCGTTAGTGAGAAGTTGAGCAACAAAAATTATCACTCCTGGTTCCTTTCGATGTTCCTTTCGTTGAAGGCACGAAACAAGCTTGGATTTATTGATTGCTCCTTACCTGCTCCAACAGAGGATGATTCCATGTTTTCTCCCTGGAGTAAATGTGATACAATTGTGCTTTCATGGCTGCTTAATTCTTTGTCTCCAAAGATTGCTCAGAGTGTGATATATGTTAATTCTTCTAATGTAATGTGGCTTGAGTTGAAGGAGAGATTCTCACAAGGTAATGGTCCTCGAATTTTTGAGTTACAAACTGTTATTTCTGCCCTACGCCAAAAACAACATGATGTTAGTACATATTTTATAGAATTCAAGGTTCTATGGGATGAACTATTAAATTACCAGCCCTTACCTGCCCGTTATTTTAAAGGTTGCAAGTGTAATTCTACTAAGATTTTTGCTGCATATCATCACCAGAGCTATGTCATGAAGTTCCTTATGGGACTTATTAATGCTTTTGATAATGTAAGAGGTCAGATCTTGATGATGGATTATTTACCTTCTACTAACAAAGCATTCTCTCATGTTATCCAAGAAGAGAGACAAAAGCTTATTAGCACTCAAAGTATTTCTTTTACATTTGTTGAATCAGTAGCTCTAGCTACTAAAGGGGACACTACTTTTTAAGGCCTTTAGGGGTAATTCACGTAGTAAGCTCCTTTATAGTCATTGTGGTCTTGTTGGTCACAAAGTGGATAAGTGCTTTAAGCTTCATGGCTATCATTCTAACTTTAAGTTTCGAGATAAATCTAAGGTTCTAACATCTGCTAATGTCACCCAACATTCTGTTGTACTTGCTGACATTCCATCCAACATGCCTTTAACTATGGATCAATACCATCAGTTAATGGCTCTGCTGAAACCAGCTTCATCATTTGTTACTATCCCCTTTGTTAACATGGCTTTAGTTCATAATTTCACAGGTAACTCTCAAATTTTTTCTGCTGCTAAAACTTCAATTCCTCTATGTTCTTGGATAATTGATAGTGGTGCTTCAGACCACATGGTTTGTTCTTCCACTCTTTATACCAGCACGCCTCAACCTTGTTTCTACTTCTGTCAAGTTAACATATGGTTCCTATGCAAAAGTTTACTTCTGTCAAGTTAACATATGGTTCCTATGGAGAAGTTACACACATTAGTGATATAGTTTTGAGCCCTACCTTGACCTTAACCAATGTGTTATGTGTACCTACATTCTCTTTCAACCTTATATCAGTCAGCAAATTAGCTCATTCTCTCAACTGTTGTCTAATTGTTAAAGCTAACAAGTGTTTTCTACAGGACCTAGCAACTTGGAAGATGATTAGGATGGGTGAATTGCAAGGTGACTTGTACAAATTGGTGACTTCTAGCCTTTCTATAACTATTTTTCTGTTCAATCTGATGTAGCCTTGTGGCACTTTAGATTAGGATTTCATTCTTCTTCTAGACTACAACTTTTGCATAAGTACATTCCTTGTTTGTCTTTTAAATTTGATTCATGTACTACTTGCCCTCTTACTAAAAGCGTTTGTCATTTCATGTTGGCAATAATAAATGTGATACTTCTTTTGACTTAGTGCATTGTGTTATCTGGAGTCACATGGCTACCCCTACTCATGATGTGCATTGTGATATCTGGAGTCACATGGCTACCCCTACTCATGATGGATTTAAGTACTTCATTTGTTTTGTGGATGATTATTCTAGGGCTACTTGGGTGTACCTCATACAATCAAAATCTAAGGCTAGTCCTCTTTTGCAGTCTTCCTTTCTTCACATTGAAACACAATTTTCAGTCAAAATGAAGGCAATTAAGTCAGATAATGGACTTGAGTTTGCTTTAAAAGACTTTTTTGCTTCTAAATGAGTTTTTCACCAATTGAGTTGTGTTGCTACTCCACAACAAAATTATGTTGTGGAGTGCAAACATCAACACATTCTCAATGTGGCAAGGTATATTTTATTTCATGCTAAACTGCCTATTTCTTACTTGGGAGACAGTATTCTTATATCTGTATATCTTATCAATCAAACTCCTCTTCTTTCGAATAAGGATCTTTTTGAACTCTTATATCATAAAACACCTTATTTTTCACATCGGAGAGTGTTTGGCTGGGCTCAACACTCTCTCATAATCAATCAAAGTTTTCACCAAGAGCTATAAAGTTTGTATTTCTAGGATATCCCTTTGATGTTAAGGGTTATTAAACCTAGACACTCAGACTTACTACATCTCTAGAGTTGTAGTATTCCATGAAGAAGTTTTTCCTTTTGATACTTCTTCCTCAACACATTCATCTGCTTCAGATCCTTATTTTTTTAAATCTGAGAACAATTCTCCTAATTGTTCCATTCCATTTCCTGCTCCAAAGTCAAATTTGTTTCTTTCTTCACCTACTCCAATTTCAAATAATACTTATATTCCTTCCTCTACTCCTCAAGTTGATCTTTCTAGGAAATCAACTAGATCCACACATCCTCTTACCTATCTACAATCTTATCACTGTTAACAGGCCAGCTTGCACTCATCCTTTTTCAATGATCAACAAGCTGCTGGTTCTTCTTCCTCGAGTATCTCCTATCCACTCAACAACTTTCTGACATATGACAAATTATCTTCTTCTCACAAATCTTTTGTTCTTGCTACTTCAACCTTGCTTGAACCCAATACATATTCTCAAGCTATTGTGTATCCTAAGTGGAGGGCGCTGAAATTTCAGTCTTGGAAGACAATGGTACATGGGAATTGGTTTCTATACTTACTGGTAAACATCCAGTTGGTTGTAAGTAGGTTTATAACTTAAGTCTGATGGTAGTGTGGAAAGGTGCAAAGCTAGGCTGTTTGCCAAGGGCTACACTCAATTAGAAGGTTTTGATTACTATTATACATTCAGTCCTATGACAAAACTTACCACAGTTTGAATATTTTTGTCTATAACTGTTGTCAAGAACTGGCATATTATTCAAATGGATTTGAATAATGCCTTCTTGAATGGTGATTTACATGAAGAAGTTTACATGTCTTTACCACTTAGATTTGACAGAAAGAGGGAGCAGAATTTGGTTTGCAAACTCAAGAGGTCTTTGTATGGCTTAAAACAAGCTTCAAGACAATGGTTTGCAAAAAAAAAAATTCAACTCTATTAGCCACTGGTTTCACCCAATCCAGGTCAAATTACTCTATTTTCAGTAAACAAGAGGGTTCTTCAATCATCATGTTACTAGTTTATGTTGATGATATTTTAATTGCCAGTAATAATGTTTCAGCTATGGATTCTCTGAAAGCATCTCTTAATGCTCATTTTAAATTGAAGGACTTAGGACCTTTAAAGCATTGTTTGGGTCTTGAAGCTGATAGGTCCTCCATGGGAATACATCTATGTCAAAGAAAATATTCCTTAGACATAATAGAAGATTGTGGATTGCTTGGGTGTAAACCAGTTTGTTCTCCATTGGAACAGAATTTGGTTTTAAGTGCAAACACTGGTGATGAATTAGCCAATCCTTCTTAATATAGAAGATTGATTGGAAGGTTGATATACTTGACCATTACAAGGCCAGACATTGCTTTTTCAGTTCAAAGGTTAAGTTAATTCATGCACAAGCCTCGAAAATCACATATGATAGCAGCTCAGAGGGTGGTTCAATACATTAAGAATTCTATTGGCTTAGGCTTATTTTTTTTCTTCCTCTTCAACTAATCTGCAGCTGAAAGTTTACACAGATTCAGACTGGGCAGTATGCCTGATACCAGGAGATCTGTGACTGGTTACACTGTTTTCTTGGTGATAATTTAGTTAGAAGTCGAAAAAGCAGCAAACTATCTCCAGATCCTCTGCTAAAGCAAAGTATAGAGCAATGGTAGCAGCTATTTGTGAAATTATTTGATTGAAAAACTTGTTGGCAGATTTTCATATTGTGCATTCTCAACTTGTTTTGATGTATTGTCATAGTCAAGCTGCGATTCACATCTCATCAAACCCAGTACATCATGAAAGAACAAAACATATAGAGTTGGATTGTCATATTGTACGAGAAAAGCTGCAAGTTGGAGTCATTAAGCTCTTCCACGCAGCATCCAGTCATCAGATGGCAGATGTTCTGACTAAATCAACACTTGGTTTATATCAGTTTAATCACCTTATTGAGAAGATGGGACTAGTAAATATATATATTCCATCTTGAGGGGAAGTTTAGTGCTTTATGTTTTTCACACGTATATAGGAAGCTAGTTACATTATTTCTATTAATGTATTAGCCAATTATAGTTAAGTAAGGCTTTGTATATAAAGCAAATTTGTATTCATTCTGTAAAGTCAGCCTCATATGAATGAAATTCATCTTTTTGAAAATTAGAGGTCTCGACATTATTGATAAAATGTGTGTAAGCCAGTCAAATATGATTGTTCTATGCACGAGGGGAGGTACTTTGCCAGGTTCTAGGGAGCTACTCTTCTTCTTTGTTGATCAAGCCATGCATTTTTCCTCATCCCACTTGTTCAACTCTCTTCTTAGCAACTGCATTAGATTTTTAGAACAATCTATTCGTTAGATTACTATAGTAATTACATTTGTGGTAGCCTATTTCTTTTGGCTATGACAACGCACTAGCCTATTGGTAAGAAAAGGAATTATATGTTCTTTAAGCTAAGGCTAACAGACACGATAATCGGACAAAGATTTTGGTGGAGAAAAGTGTTACAACCACAAAATAATTATATAAAAGTAAGTTCGCAAACTGACGTAACTTAATGTGATACGTTAGATTGTAAAACTAATTTTATTATAAAGTAAATCTAACATATCACACCAAATCACGTCAATTTGTATGCTTACTTTTATAGAATCTCTTTCTGACTAAAGTATTTCTAGTAGAGTAATGTTATATACAAGCCTCAAATATAAAAATCTTGTACAAGCCTTTTGTAAAAATGTGAGTCCCATAAAAAAAATAAAATTTTCACACTTTTTCTTAGTGAGGTTCACTTTTTTATAAAGGCCTTGCATAGAACTTGTGCATTTGGAGCTTGTATATATCATTTCTTTTTTTTATATATATAGTTATAATTAGGGTGTAACTGGTTCGGTTCAGTTCGGTTTTGGACAGATTTTAGAACTGAACAGTTATATACCGGTTTTGAGATTTGAAAAACCAATACCGCACCAATTACACTCCTAAACCGGTACTTTTAGTTTTACTGATTCCAATCCAATTTTTCCGGTATATTATAAAGTATATATAATATTGTGAATATATTATAGTATATAATAATATTGTGAAAACATATTGCAGTATATTATAATATATATTATAATTATATTATAGACTATAGTGATAATATATAATTATTTATATAGGATTTTAAAATTTAATATTATATTAATTAGTAATCTATCATATAATACAAAATTATTTTATATATAAATTATATATAATATAACAAATCATATAAAAAAATATTTTATATAATATAAAAAAATTAATATATATATGAACCAGTTCGGTCCGATTTGTTAGAAAAAGAAAAATTGGAAACGAATAGATTTTGATGGGTTTTGAGAAAAATAGAAACGATATCAAACCAGATCAAACTTGGTATCAGACCAAATACACCAGTTCAATCCAGTCCGATCTGGTTTACCGGTTCATCATTTTTTTCACTCCTAGTTGTAATTAGTGTAATTAATATAAGGAAAAAGTTTAAATCAAATAAGCAGTTTTTTCTTCCAAAAAAAATCAGTTTTGGGTATTTGGGGGGCCGAATTCCTCTCTCTTGCAACCCCACGTGCATGAATAAATATATGAATCCCAAAAGCCGATTAGCCCCTACCAAAGTTCAAGCTGATTTGGACAAAAGTAAACCATAATTTAATCTCTTCCTTCCCCCAATCCATTCCTGTTTAACTTTACACCTTACCTTTTTACATACCTCATGATTAAAGGAGGATCTTCCTTTTTCCAATTTACTAGGTTTTTTTTAAGACCCTTTTAACTTATGTCATAAGATATACATTATTAAGATTCTGCCCGTCACTCGCAAATGAAAGTTCCCAAAGAATCTTGTTCATTACTGCACTTGATATCATCCTTTGGTCATTGTGAGATGGCTGGATATGGTTCACAGAAGTAGAAATGGCCCCCCCTCTCGCTTGAAATTGAAAAAGCCTAGGTTTGACTTTCGGGCATCCATAGTAGTAGAGCCTGTAAAGAACCCCAGACTTCATGAGTACAGGAATGGAATCGTGAGAAGAAAAAAATAAAGACATTCTAATGGTGATGAGCCAAAACATAGGGCTAAAAATGGACACTTCTTGTCATCACAACATCGAAATCTCGCCCGGGAATGTACACAAAACGGAAACGGTCGCCGGCGACCTTGTCCTAATAAATGCTCCATTGCTGCACACCTGGCCGTGACTGTACCAGATAACCAGTACCACACTACATACTAATGCTAGAGAGAGAGAGAGAGAGAGAGAATCTCGAATAGGGTGAGTTGAGAATTTATAAGGCAGACTCCGTGTTATCAGAGGCAATGCTTTTAAAGATACGTCAGTTACTGTTTTGATAGACACAATATCAGGAGAGTGTGGTGTTTTGAGCGTTGGGAAGGGTATGTGGGTGTGGGGGCTTGGCTTCCCGGCTGGTCTGGTTTAGTGGGTTGTCTGGTCTGGCTCGGTCCGGTCCTCTGACCTCCCTCACTCAATCCTTAATTACGCCCCAAGATTTCATCTTTGTCTCACCGCCATAACTCTCTCACTCCCCCCCAAATCATGCCCATATATATATATACGATTTTGCTGCTTTTCCTTTCGGCCGTTTCCCTTTTCATCGTAGGAGAGAGAACGGTTCATTGGTATTTTTTTGTGTGGTGTTTGACTTCATCAGACGATATGCTTTCTGTGTCCACCAAAGTCGTATTTCCTTAAAACACAACCCAAAATTCTAGTCTTTGTATGTTTATTTGTTTGTTTGTTTGCTGTTTTTTTTTTTGTATATTTTGTAATGCGGTGGAGAGGGGGTGTAGGTGATTCACCTGCGCAGCATCTTGGCGGATACCGTGGGAAGACGGCGAGGGAGTTGTTTTGGTGGTGGTGGTGGTAAGAGAGAGAGCGCGCGCGAGAGAGAGAGAGAGCAGGGAAGGATATGGAGTACGGCGGTGGAGAAGGCGGAGAAGACCGAGATGCCTCCTCCGACCCTCAGGGGAGGAAAAAGCGATACCATCGTCACACAGCGCACCAGATTCAGAGGCTCGAAGCGTAAGCCCTTGTATTTTTGGCTTTGCATGACGCTTTACGAAACGCTATTTGCGTTTGTTCTTGTAATGATTATGATGGGGTTTCTGAATCGTTTTGTTTTCGTCATTCGTTTTGTGGGCATGAAGCATGTTCAAGGAGTGCCCTCACCCGGATGAGAAGCAGAGGTCGCTGTTAAGTCGGGAGTTGGGATTGGCTCCTCGCCAGATCAAATTTTGGTTCCAAAACCGGAGGACCCAGATGAAGGTATTGCTCTCTTTCTCACACACATGCTTCTTCTCACTTTACCAGGTAAAGTTCTCTCTATGAAGTTACTGTATATGCTTATTTCATTGATCAGGCCCAACACGAAAGAGCTGATAACTGTGCGCTCCGAGCAGAGAACGACAAGATCCGTTGCGAGAACATAGCAATCCGAGAGGCACTCAGAAATGTCATCTGTCCGTCTTGCGGGGGGCCTCCAGTCAACGAAGATTCCTATTTTGATGAGCAAAAACTTCGAATAGAGAATGCCCATTTGAAAGAAGAGGTTACCGATTTCTCAACTTCTTACTTTCTCACTGTTTTCATATATACTTGAACTTGTATCTGACTTTTCATTTGGGCTCATTTAGTCTTGGCATCTTTTTGGTTGTCTTGTCTTGCAGCTTGATAGAGTTTCTAGCATTGCAGCCAAGTACATTGGGAGACCAATTTCTCAACTCCCACAAGTGCAGCCAATTCATGTTTCTTCACTAGATTTGTCAATGGGAAGTTTTGGAGGCCAAGGGGTTGGTGGACCTTCCCTTGATATCGATCTTCTTCCCGGAAGTTCCTCGACGGTACCAAGTTTGCGTTTGCCTTTCCAGCCACGCCTTTCGGACATGGACAGGTCTCTCATGACAGATATTGCTGTTCGTGCCACGGAAGAATTGTTAAGGCTTGTGCAGACTAACGAACCCTTGTGGATGAAATCAGCAACTGATGGGAGGGATGTTCTTAATCTTGAAAGCTATGAAAGGATTTTTCCAAGGGCTAATACTAGCTTGAAAAACCCCCATTCGAGGATCGAGGCAACTAGAGATTCTGGAGTTGTGATCATGAATGGTTTAGCATTGGTTGATATGTTTATGGACTCAGTAAGTTCCTTTCCTCGCTTTAGTACCCTTAAAACTGCTAATTGGAATTCCCAAATATCTTGAATTTTTACCATATCGAGGTGATGACTGGTTTTGGGTTTGTAGCACAAGTGGGTGGAGCTATTTCCCGCAATAGTCTCAGTGGGAAAGACAATTGAAGTGATATCATCTGGAATGTTGGGTAGTCATAGTGGCTCTTTGCAACTGGTAACTAGGAAGTAGTCTCATCAATCTTTTCAATTCGATTCCAGTACTCTTATGCTAGATTTTGAAGATTTTCTCACATTAATGTTGTAATTGCAGATGTACGAAGATTTGCAGGTGCTTTCACCACTAGTATCTACTCGTGAGTTCTATTTCCTCCGTTATTGTCAGCAAATTGAACAAGGGTTGTGGGCAGTTGTAGATGTTTCTTATGATTTCCCCCGTGAGAACCAATTTTCTCCTCAATGTCGCCGGCTTCCATCCGGATGCTTGATTCAAGAAATGCCTAATGGGTATTCCAAGGTTGTCAGATTAATCAATGTGTTGTTTTCTTTAGTTCTACATTCCAAATGTGTTGTTTTCACTCCCCACAGTAAGCGTTATGATGGTTTTCACTCGGTCTTCCTGGAAAATGCGAAAACAGGTTACTTGGGTGGAGCATGTGGAAATTGAAGACAAAACCCCAACTCATCGGCTTTATAGAGATCTTGTTCACAGTGGGTTGGCATTTGGAGCAGAAAGATGGCTTGCTATTCTTTGCAGGATGTGTGAAAGATTTGCTTGTCTTATGGTGACAGGCACTTCAACTACACGGGATCTTGGGGGAGGTAAGTTTTCACCACATTTTCAATGATGCTTAAATCATCTTCCTTTAGAAAACCTCTTATAGATTATCTTCTTTTTTCCAGTGATTCCGTCAACTGATGGTAAGAGAAGCATGATGAAACTTGCCCAAAGAATGGTCAACAATTTCTGTGCAAGCATTGGCACTTCTAACAGCCACGGGTGGACAACCCTTTCTGGGATGAATGAGGTTGGAGTTCGAGTGAGTGTCCATAAGAGCACCGATCCTGGCCAACCCAATGGAGTGGTTCTCAGTGCGGCTACTACAATTTGGCTTCCAGTTTCACCACAAAATGTCTTCAATTTCTTCAAGGATGAAAGAACCCGAGCCCAGGTACTCTGATAAAACGTTGGAAACCTGTTAATTTATGGAGTATATCATTTAGTTAAAACGTAGTAATTGTTACATTGCTTCGTTCTATTCATTATTTCAGTGGGATGTTCTCTCCAGTGGCAATGGCGTGGAAGAGGTTGCCCATATAGCAAATGGGTCCCATCCAGGGAACTGTATATCTGTGCTTCGAGTAAGTGCTTGAATGGATTTTGTTAAAAGTAATTCAATGCATTCTAGTCTGTTTTTATTACTATGAAATTAAATTCTGGAACAGGCTTTCAACACTAGCCAAAACAACAGGTTGATACTTCAAGAGAGCTGCATAGACTCGTCAGGTGCATTAGTGGTGTACTGCCCAGTTGATCTTCCTGCAATAAACATAGCAATGAGTGGCGAAGATCCATCCTACATTCCTCTTCTACCATTAGGGTTTGCCATTTCACCTGACGGCCGTCCCGACCTGCTACCTGGAGACGGCGCATCGACAAGTTCCAGCTCACAACACGGCGGGAGCATGATGAGTCGGTTTGGGGGTTCACTGATTACAGTGGCGTTTCAAATACTAGTGAGCAGCCTGCCTTCTGCTAAGCTGAACTTGGAGTCGGTGACTACTGTTAATAACCTTATCGGCACCACTGTTCAGCAAATAAAGGCTGCCTTGAATTGTCCTGGTTCCTGATGAATCTGCTTAATGTGCTACACAACTGTTCTTTTTTGGCTCTTAACATCCTTTAATATACCGAGCAGAAAGGTTCAGAGTCTCTTTGTGCTTGGGGGGGCTTGCATTCATTAATGCTGGAGAAGTTTTATGGGTTAGTTGGGATTTTGAATGCCCTCTCATCAAAGAGCTGGAGATGATTATTTACCGCTGCTGCTGCTGCTGCTGCCTGCTTTTTTGGCTGCCACGGATTACACTTCACACCAACTACAAAAATTCAGTTTTTTGGGCAAAAGCTTTGATCTTTATTTTTGCTGTTTGTTTATTTATCTTTTGGAAGAGTGCATCGTAAAAAGAGGGAGTCAAGAACGCACCATACTTGCATTTTCCTGCCTGGTTTCTCTCCTTGCAACCTTTTTTTTTTTTCATGTTTGCATTCCATTTCCTTCATTCCCAGTGTTGTACGACACCAGCAAGAAAAAAGTAAGGTTCGGGAATTGACTTCTAGTTCTGTTCATGGACTTCTTTCAATCCAAATCATTCTTGTCTTTTTTATCCAGTTCTTGTGTCAAATCTCTCTCTCTCTCTCTCATAATTGGGTTTTGTGTATGGGGAAAGGGAGATGGTTGGAGTGAGAAAAGTTAAGAAGTCGGGTCAGACATTGATGGTCTGGATTGCCTCGTTGCTTCACATCAGTAGTGGGTTCCATCCTGTTTTCTCAGACTGAAAAGTACTGAATTTCGACTTTCAAAAAATCCTATTTTCAAGAAATTTTAAAACTAAACAATTTATTTTTTGGAATGTGTAAGTGTGACATCATAGTAATCTTATGTTTTATAGGTCTATTATGTTCCAAATAATTATAGGTTATAAGTGTTTTTTATTAAAGAAATGATTTAGCATGAATAGATCTTTAAATTGACGGAATTTAATTTGATATGTTATGATACGTTAAATTGGAAAATTGCTTATATTATAAAGTAAATCTAATGTATCATATGAAATGACAGTTTATGAATTTTTTTGGTAAGATCTCTTCGTGCTTCTCTTGTTTTTAATATATGGAAACCAATCATTTTTTCGAGCATATGAAATTAAGATATGGGTCTATCTTTTAGCATATGAAAAATAAAAATACCAACACTTTTTTTTTATGCTGAGTGGAATGGAAGGTTTCCATATGAAATTGAGCGAAGCTGAAGTAAAGAGAATCGAGCCGAAGCCCATGAACTGGGTCTTGGGGCCCAAACTTCCTTCAATTTTCAACTAAAATAACGAGATGAAATAAGTTTGGCCCAATGTACTTTAAAAGTAATGAAACCACTCGACATACATACGAGGAGAAGATGCCAACGGATTTAACAGAAGGAAGACCCCTTTTAGATTTTATTTTATTTTTATATTGTTTTGGTCCAATAAGAATTTTAATATTAATTTATGGCATATGGTGTAGAGGACTTATAATAGTAATATTCATTTTAATTTTTTTAAATTAAACAGTTGACATTTATAATTTTTACAACCATATTATTAAAAATGGCTATTTATTATATACTCTTAGAAATCTAGTCCAAAGCTTTCTTTAACAATAAAACATTCTTATCTATATTATGTCCCGTTTGGAAGTTGGCCTTATCACTCAATTCAGTCTAATTTTAAGCTAAGTTTAACATTCAAACACACAACTTTTAAATCATTAAACTCATTTCAACTCAAAATTTCTTTACACACGGGACTCACAATTTTTTTCAACTCAACACTTCTTTACACACGGGATCCACAACTTTTTAGACTGTCTATCACTCAGTTCAGTCTATTTTTAAGCTGAGTCTAACATTCAAACACTCAACTCTCAAATCACTAAACTTATCTCAACTCAAAACCTCTTTACACGTAGAACCTATAATTTTTTTCAACTCAACACTTCTTTAGACGTGAAACCCACAATATTTTTTAACTTTTCATAAATACATTTAAACTCATCTTAAATCTAAACACATCTAAATTCTTTTTAAGTGAGTCTCACAAAATTCACTACATCATCTAAACTCACTACTATTTATAAAAAATTTAATTCATCTCAACTCTAGCGTGTTTGAAAAATAAATTGACCTTTAATTAAAAAAACTAAGTTGACTTTTTCATCAATATTTGAAATATTGTTCATTGACTTGTTAATAGGATATTATATCCAATAAATTTTTAAATCCTAATTTAACAACATTTATTTCATTTCCACTTCACATTAAATGTTTGCCCTTGAAAAGCATTGTAGAAATGAAATTCTCCCACCACATGGGACAATCAAATATATATATTAAAAAAAATGAAACTTTTATTATAAAAGAATACTATCTATCATGAGTGGAACATATATATATAAAATACATAGTCATTTAAGAAGACGGGTCACTTGAAAAAGGGTAGGGGAAAAGAGGAACAAAAATAGAGGCCCCAGATGAATCTAAGATGTGGAAGAACAAATACATGGCTGAGAAAAATTCTTAGCATAAATAAAATAAAATAAAATAAAAACCTTGTTTGGCCATTGGGAAAATACATGTGATTCGGTGGTACACGGGTCTAAGAAGCACCAATAGCAAACCCTGTAATAAATTGGCATTAATAGCAGTAAACAGACAGACAGACTGAGAAAAGGGCACAAGAAAGATAGATAAAGTCAACAACAAATGATTTCTAACATAATAGCATCGTCTAGTTATATAGATAAAATAAAATAAGATAAATAAAATTATAACAAATCAAATCAGTAAGTCTCCCACAACCTCTTTATAAAAAAGTAAATCTTATATTAAAAAAATTATAAGAAAAATCTATTTTTTAAGTGAGAATCTAATTTTTTTTATAAACAACTTATGCAAAATTTATTTATTTAAAAAAAATATTTTAAATATAAAAAAATTATATAAAAATAAACTCATAAACTAATATAATTTGATGTGATACGTCAGATTATAAACTCCTCTTAATACGTGTGGCTGAAGTGAGTGCATGTTGAGTTCCCAAACTGACAAACAACCAAACCCAGCCAGGAATTGTGGATGGCAATTTTCGAAGGTTTTCATATTCGGGTCTTTGAGTTTTAGTGTGAAATCTGAAAACATTATGACAAGTAGATTTTGCAAAAAGCGCAAGGAATTAGTGGCTGTAGATATTTCTCATTTTTCCTTTCTGCATAATTATATTATTTATATTTATATTTTTTTTTATAAAAAATTTATATTTATATTTAGATATATACGGGTATGATATAAATTTAAATAAAATTCTTAGGATTATATTTTTTTTTTTAAAAAGGCTGATAAAGCTTTTGTTATTTTGTCTACAGTATTATATTTACATAGATCTCATATTTATCTTATTTTTTTTAAAAAAATAAGTGCATAAAATTTATATATTTTAGAATTGTAAAAATCATTTTTTTTAAAATATAATATTAATTTTATTTATTTAATAAAATTAAATTGTACAATATTAGAATATGTAACTTTCACGTATTTCCTTTAAAAAGTAGACAAATTTAAATTCCACATGAAAAAAAAATCATTTTCTTAATGTGGACTCTATTTTTCTCAATCCGAATGCGTGGAGTTTATCCACTTTAAAATTGTATTTAATATTATTTTATTATTTAAAACTATAAATAATTTTATATTTATTTTATTATAACATCATATATTATAGAAAATTTTAGTTTTTCTTTAAAAAAAAAGTATGGATAGAGTGAGAGAATTTAATGAGAATGAGATTTGTGAATGACTAAATCGAGCTAAGCATTCGTTTCTCTAATATATATATATGCCCTGAGCTTTGCTACTCATTATCTCTATATAATATATATCATTTTTTTTAATTTTTTAATTTTATTTTTATTAAACTAATTAAATTCTTCTACTCATCATCCATATACGACACATTTGACAAGAGAAAATAATTTAAAAAATTTTTAAAAATGTGATGTATGAATATGAATTTGATGAATAAAATTTTTTCTATACATGCTTGTCTTTCACAATTACTTTATAATAAATAAATAAATAAAAACCTCAATGTGAAAAAATATTAAAAAAAATTATTTTTCTTCATGAAATTCACATTTTTACAAAATATTTATATAAAATTTATATATTTAGAATTTATATCTGAAATTATTCTTTCATTTATTTATCCATATGCAGTCCATATGGTCCACAAACATTTGCAAATCAATTAATTAATTAAAAGAGATAAAATATCTTTAAAATATTGTTCTGGCTTTAGCTTTTATTTGGAGAGAGAGAGATAAATACAATATTTATTTTTAAATTGTGTGATTTTTTAATAATACTAAATATTTAATAAATATTTTTATCCAATAAAAGATAGACAAGAAAAATATAAATATTTTATAAATATTCTTCATACTTTTTTAATATTTATGAAATGAAAAAAAAAATTATGAATAATAATATTTTTCCAAAAAATAAATATCGGAGAAACGACACGAGAGGACGCCGCGTGTTGAGCGTTCTGAGCCACAAGATTCCACGGCCCCCTTCTGGAATCCTCTTTCTAAAGAAAATCCACTCAAAAGCATCCGACGTGGCGGCCTCTCCTTCTTCGTCCTCCCCTTCTATAAAAAAACTGCAAAATTTTCCTCTTTTGAGTCTTATCTCTTCCTATTAGTCTTCCGTTTTCCCGATTCATTCTTCTGCTCTTCTCCTTCTCATCCTTTCTTGGATTTGAAATCCCCTGCAAAAAAGAAAAGGGATTCGGGAATCCGTTTCCCTTCGTAGCAGAGTGAGCAATCAGTTCTCTCAAGAGGGAAATTCGAGGAATCTGAACTCTTCTGTCCTGGATTCTTCCTTCCTCGGAACATCAGCTTCCCAAGATTTTCCGACGGTAGGTTCTGATTGAGCCAATTGAGAATTTCTGATTTACATTTTTTTCAAATTTTTTTTAAAAAAATAATAATAATAATTAAGATTTCTGTTTTGCTGAGAAGAATTGAGGGAAAAGCGAGGAACAGTGGAAGTATCTATTGTTTGTGTGTTTGACCGCTGTAAGTTTTTGTTGCAGCTCTGGGAACTTAGCACTGATTCTGTGTGAGAGAGGGCTAGTTCTGATCTTGTGGCAATGACTGTTCAGGTATATATTGCCATTACTTAATTGTCGTGTGCATGTGTTTACGAAACTTATATCGGTCTCTTACTGCTTATCTCATAGAAACAAGGAGAAGGATATGTATCTCGGTTAAAAAGTGGTGTTGAGTGGTAAGAGTCAGCCTTTTTCCATTTGCAAAGGCAGGGAATTGATGGGGTTCGTTGAAAAGACAAAATTACTGCCGTTTTTTTTTTCGCAATTTACTTGTAGAGACTCGAATATACGGAAATGGCATGGGGATTTCCGATCCAAAGTTATTTAGGCTTCAGGCGTAGTGGCATAAAAGCCGTGTACTAAGTGCTCTGGCTGTGCGGAGTAAGCACTAGATTCACTATCCTTTCAATTAGAATAATGAGTAGGCGATCACATTCGTGGAGGATATTAATTAGGATATTTGAGTTCGAACCACAGTACTCTTTTCATTGATTTGAGGATGAATACAAGGATTATAACTATAGGTTGAAAAAGGAAAGGTTTCAAATAACAAACCTCCTTGCGGGAGTTTACGGCCATTCCACCCTCCCTCCCTCCCCCCTTCTCTCGCTCCCTATCTATTTATATCACCAACATAGGAATGAAAAATTTAGACTTCTTATGCATAGTATGAGCGGAGAACTGCTATTGTCTTCTATATAATCGTTGGAAGCCAATGTTGTCAAAACATTGACTATAAGCAGATGCACTTTTGAACAATTGCATGTAAAAGCATGCAGTGACTCTTTTGGGACCTCGAATTCGCTGTTATGCAGATAGAATACATTGCATAGAAACCAAGGAAAGTGTTCATTTTTAAACATGTAACGTGGTGCTACTAAGTTTTGCGATGAAGAAGAATTATTAAATTGATTCCAATTTTGAAGAGAAGGAAACTTAATACACTACTCTTTCACTTGCATTTAGCAGCAGGATGAAGGAAAAACGTCAGATGCCTCTGTAAAAGCTGGTAACTACCGCTCTGATGGCGCTGCACAGACTGAAACAGTGGTCCAGAAGGAGGAGATATGTTCATTTGGGGATTACCCTACACCTAAGGTTTTATTCTCTTCGCAGCCTTATATTCTGCCTTTCATTTGTTGGGAATAAATTCGCCAAAGGACATATAACTTGTGATTTTAATTATTTTCATCTGTTCTTTCATGTTTGAGCAGGTAAGGAAACCCTACACCATCGTTAAACAAAGAGAAAAATGGACAGAAGAAGAGCATCAGAAGTTTCTTGAAGCCTTGAAGCTGTATGGTCGTGGTTGGCGTCAAATCGAAGGTAAGCTTGGTGTATGGTGATTTGTTTGGAACGGTTCTCATGTCTGTTGGCTGTCCAAACAGATTGAAGTTACTCTTAATTTTATGCAGCACATGTAGGCACCAAAACTGCAGTTCAGATCCGAAGTCATGCTCAAAAATTTTTCTCTAAGGTTAAATGATTATGTTTCAGTGTCTAGTTACTATTGTGATGCACACATTTGATCATAAACTACAGTAGCTCAGCTTCGTTTGTGGGTTTGTCTAATTGGCATCTTTCCTCCGCATTAATTTGTTTTTTGCTTGCTGGTTTCAGGTGGTACGGGCATCCAGTGGTAGCACTGAAAACACCATAGAACCAGTTGAGATACCGCCTCCACGGCCAAAGAAGAAACCCTCACATCCTTATCCACGTAAATCAGTTGATTCCCTTAATGGGATATCAGTTACAAATCAATTAGAAAGGTCTCCATCTCCAAATTTATTGGTGGGGGAGAAAGACACCAAATCTCCCACTTCAGTTCTCTCTGCAGCTGGGTCAGATTCATTGGGGTCTGCAGTTTCAGAGCAGCTCAATCCTTGTTCTTCTCCTAATTCCTGCACAACTGACATTCACTCAAGTACCTCCTCACCTGTTGAGAAGGAGAATGTACACATGACATCCAATTCCACTGTCCAAGAAGAAAAAGATCCTTTTTCATCAACGCCTGAGTGCTTTTTGTCCATGGTACAATGAACTGTTATATTTATCCTTCAACTTAGTCCAAGTTGGATGATACCTTGTTAACCTGTTTGCTGGGCAAAATTCTTACTCTCTCTTCTCGTTATGAATGTACAGAAATTGGAGTTAGCTTCCAAGGATACTCTAGGCAACATGGGAGATGAAGCCACAGGAGCACCCGTTACAAGCATCAAGCTTTTTGGAAGGACGGTTGTGGTGACAGATTTTCAAAAACCATGTTCTTCAGGGTCAGAGAATAGTGAGTCACTGCCATCTGATAAGAGTCCAGAGAACATTGATAATGAGAAGCTTGTTAATTATAATTGTGAATCATTGCCATGTCGAGCCCCAGATAGACACATGGAACATCGTAAAGAGAACACCGACTCTGCAGAAGCCTACCATTATGCTTCTCTGCCATGGTGGACTCTGTACCAAGGTCTGCCATTTTATTGCTCTCCCTCATATTACCAAACCTCAGTTCAAGTACCTACAGGCTCCTGTGTTGAAGAAGAAACGAACGAGAGGGATATTGTGAAGGAAAAATCTTGTACTGGCTCGAACTCTGCAATAATTAATGAAGTGGAAAATGGAGAGAAGAATTTAGTTGGTGTTGATTGCGAGTCTCAAGAAACTCTTGATGAGAGAAGGATGGTTAGCCCCTGCAACCATATGAAGGGATTTGTTCCCTACAAAAGATGTCGAGCAGAGAGAGATGCGAACTCATCAATGATGGTTATAGAGGAGAGGGAGGGACAAAGAGCTCGAGTTTGCTCGTAGCCCCCCCACCCCACCAAAAAAAAACAACAGTGCATATCCATTTGACCTTCACGCAGGAACTAATGGTAATTTTGCTCACTTTCTCCAGAAGAGTTACCCATCTTTAGAAAGTCGAGAACTAATTAATGGTAGCAATGGCATGGTTTTGGCAGAAAGAGTAACTAGATGCAAGCTTTTTGGATTGTATCTGTGGCTTTCCGAAACCTCTCCTGCTTGTTCCTTTCGACCTTTCCCTCCTCCACTTCAAGATTCCACTTAGGAACCAAGTTGTAAATATTTTGAGCAACATGTTGCTTTGCCGCCGTCTTTATTTCAGTGTCTGAAAATTCCTTCTTTCAAACATAATGTTGAATGATACTTCATATATATGTCAAATGAAAAACACTCCATTTAACTAAACTAGAACATTTTAATTTTGAAAATGATTTTCAAAATTTCTTCAAATTTTGAAAATGCATTATGCTTAAAAATCTTGACATGAAAAATAAATAAATTAATTAATTAAAAAAAAAAAAAGGATTAAGAGCCATGGGCACATTCTCATTGATCAGTGTTGAGGATATGACAAAGTTGACAAACAGAAGCAGAATACCAGTTGCACCAAGACTCACCCACGTCCATGGTAGCAACCAGTGACTTTCACTTCTTGTACGTCAATCCAGAGAATCTAAAATCCTTACTCACCATCTTAGTGTATTTTGGGGCAAACTGTCCTATGGTGACAATTATCAACTACAAATTCAGCATATAACGCCACTTTCAAGAATCGTTAATGCCATAAAACTGACCAAAAACAGATTTGACACAATTCCAAACAAGGAAATTAAGAAGCAGCTAGGTGCCTAGTGAAGTAAAGCTAGCAAGTTTCGGCTTTGGAAGTGATTGGATTGGTCTAGTTCAGGATTCACCAAGTAACTTAATCTCCAACTCAGAAATTTTGATTCCCACCATTGATGAACGCCTCTTCTGTTGTGGGTACAGATTGGATTCCAAACTGCTATAATCATCAACATGACGCCTTTTAGAAAGTTGGATATCCTCCATTAAGGGTGTGTGTGGATGTTGAAGTGAGTTGAGTTGAGTTGTGATGATAAAATATTGTTAGAATATTATTTTTTAATATTATTATTATTTTAAAATTTGAAAAAGTTGAATTGTTTATTATATTTTGTATTGGGATTTGAAAAAGTTGTAATGATGAGTTGAGGTGAGTTTGGTAACCAAACGCACCCTTAATCTACTTGATCTACGATTTCCCTGTCTACTTCATGGTCCAAATGCACATCAACAACCTCATTCTCTTCATGCTTGCATACCAAATGGACCCCACAACTTCCAAAGAGAACTGGGTTTGATCTTGAGCCAGAATAAAACTTAACTCTGAGATTAACGTACCCTTGGACCTCAGAAGACTTCAAAAACAAGTATTCCAGCCATACATGAACTGAGCCCATTTCATGAGTTGTTCGGTATATAGTATGCCTTGATATACCATTGACAATGATCTCCATACGAATTGGGTGGTGTTTAACTGCAAGAATTGGTTCCATAACAGCACACAAAGCAATTCCTATCTTCTCATCCAAATATAGCGGCCCCTCAATATTTATTTCACATGAAATACCATTTGAAGTCTTCTTTTGATGGTTGAACCATTCTGGCATCGTATCTCCAGGAAACACAATGCCTCCTTCAAGGTTCTCAAGGTGCCCCTGTTAAATGAATTTTTCAAGTTTTCAACAGTAAAATTTATAAATCAAGCCACGCAAAAACATGTGAGAGAGAGAGAGAGAAAGAGAGAGAGATACCTCACCAAATAAGGATTTGCCACAGGATTCCCTAGATTCACAAGTAATTTGTGGCACTCAGACAAGTCAATCCATTCTAATGAAGGTAGGTTGCATGTAATGAACTGAAATTTTCTTGAAACTTCTGGAAAACTTTCCAACGAAATGCATCTACTAGTAAATACCTCATGAATATTCGGAGGAAGTTCTACAATTTTTTGAAGCTTCTTGCAACCCAGCAACTGAAGGGACTTCAATCCAACAAATCTTTTGATGGTTTGGGGAAGAATAACAATATCACTCCCAGATAGACAGAACTCTCTCAAAGTGGATGAGCAGTTAAATGATGGAAAGAAATTTGTTTTTGATAGGAAGCAGTTCTTAAGATCCAAAAATCGCAGTGATGGAAACACAATTGAGGAACAATTATCATTAAAAAAGCCAGAACTCGTTGGTGGGAGCAATTCTTCACCTGATGAAATTCCAGAATCCTTGGGAAACCCATCAAGCTTTGAACAATCCCGGAGATAAAGATTTTGCAGATGTTGCAACCGAAGAATGCTAGTGGGGAGATGCACAAGGTTTTTGCAACCATTTAGAAATAAGAAACGAAGCCCAGTGAGGTATCCAATAGATGAAGGAACTTCTTTGATACCAGTGCGTTCAAAGCTAATAAATTTCAAACGTTCCATTTCACACTCAATTTCTGGGAATTTCTCAAGGCTTGAACAATTTTCAAGGCCAAGAAATTCTAAAGATCTCAACTTGAGGCTTCTTGGTAAACTCCGAAGGTTACAGCACAGTGTAAGATTCAACCTAACAAGTTTATTAAGGAATCCAACGGAATGATGAACTTCAACTAAGTTTCTACAACTATGAAGTGTCAACTCCTCTAACTGTGTGGTCCTTGAAAGATCTGGGATTTTTGTTAGGAATTCACAACTAGAAAAATCCATGATTTTCAAGTTTTGGAAATTCTGTAGAAAAATTAGATAGATTAGCTTGAAGGAACTAGGAAGGTTAAAACATAGATTAAAGAAAAAAAATTAATGGGAATAATACTTGTACCTGGAATTCTTCCCCCACTTCTTTGATGAAGCTAGAACGGATTCTAAGAGCAACAAGTTTCTTCCCATAAAAATTGGATGGCAAAGACTGTAAAGGATATTTAGACCAATCAAGTAATCGTAACTCATTAGAGAGATAATTAGGCCCTCCAAATAATAATGCATTGCAGTTGACAAACAATCTAAGCCTTTTCATCTTCTTGAATGCTTTAGAACCCAAACGTATGACATCTCGTTTCGGCAGCTCTACCAATATGCCTTCAATTTTGTTTGTTCCCTAGTAACAACAATGGGCAAGTATATCAAGAGATTTAAAGAGTATAAGACTCCACATTTTATAATTTTGTCAGCATTGTCTTTCTCATATTTACTTGTTAATAAAGAAAAACAAGATGCACATAGAAACTATATATGTTCTGTAATTGGGCAATCGTGGATGATGTGATTCTTACCATATTTTCTTCTAGAACATATCGAACATCTTCATGAAACCACAACCTACTGCGTCTTCCAGATTCTTTGGGTGCTTCTTGTCGAACAATTTCTCTACCCATATCTTGTATTAAGTCGTGCATGACCAATATATCAAACTCATCCGTAGTAATAAGAGATTTATCCATAAGCACTTTGATTCCAATCTTTGGAAAGAAGTTACAACCCTCCAGTATATTAATGACATATCCAACATGCCCTCCTTTAAAGAAACATGCAATGTCAAGAAAAATATTCTTCTCATTTTCATCCAATCCATCATAACTTATTCTAAGTATTTCTTGAATATTCTTTGGAGGGCTTATTCGATACTTTTCCAATACATCTTTCCATTGATGTATATCTCTACCATATAGATACGAACCTAGCACTGTTAAAACTATTGGAAGGCCTCCAGCATAATGCAGTGCATGTTCTATTAGTTCAACAAAATCATCATTAGGTTTGTCAGGCTTGTCACTTTTGAAGGCATGTCGACTAAATAGCTGAAGAGATTCATTGTGATCCAATTTCTTCGCCTTGTATGTCAAATCAACTTTATGCCCGGTTAGCAAATGTTTATCTCTTGTTGTTATGATGATTCTACTTCCTATACCAAATCAATCACATCCTCCAGCTAATGTTTCTAATTGATCCAATCGATCCACATCATCAAGAACTAAAAGAACATTTTTACAGCAAAGTCTCTTCCTTATCATATTTATTCCTTGATCAGTGTTAACAACCTTTAAATCTGAGTCTCCCAAGACCTCGTAAAGAAGTGTCTTCTGCATTTGGATTAGACCGCACTCTCGCTTTGAACTTTCTCTAATGTTTGCAAGAAAACAACTACTCTCAAATCGATAAGCAATTAAGTTATAGATTGCTTTGGCAATAGTTGTCTTGCCAATTCCGCCAATTCCAAAGATACCCACCATGCGTATGTCATTTATTTCAATACTCAAAAGAGCATTGATGTCATGTATGCGAGACTCTATTCCAATTGGATACTTGGCAACATTTAAAGATGTAAGATTTACTATCCTTGAGACCACTTGAACAACTTCATGGATAAATTCAGACTCCTTCCTATCAATATAAAAGATACAATAAATAAATAAAAATTCAGCAGGTCAAATTTCTCAAACAGAAAGGATAAAATATCTTTTTCAAATATTTAACTTGATAATAAAATGCATTTTTTCTATATATCTTGCACCGTTCAATAATCTGTAATATCTTTCCACAGGACCAAAATTTACTAGAGTACTTCATGTTCAAGCTTTAGAATTTAGAGTGCATGAGAAAAAGACATACAAAATAAGTTTCTCAATATTTATTAAATATTTAATGCTATTCGAAATATTCATTTACATCGATAAATGATCAATAAATGATATTCGAAATATTACCTTGATGATATTACCTTTTCATCTTCTTGAATGCTTTAGAACCCAAACGTATCATCATAAGGATTTGAAATAAAGTAAAGAAAAATTAACTTGATGAAGGCACAAAATCATGGTTTGAATTACCTTCTCCCTCCTAAATGCCACCCGGCCAAATTGGTCACTTCTTTTAGGCATTCCTTCCACCTCTTCAACTTCATGTCATCCTTGATCGTGTCTTCAAGTTCAGCCAATGATTTTTCAAAACTCTTTTCTTGATTCCGTACTACCGACGGACTCACTTTGTAAAATACTGGCAGAACAGTTAGTTGTTTTGTTTCCTTGCACTCAAGAATCTTCATCAACTCCTCCAAGCACCATATTGATGATGCATAATGTTTAGAAAGTACAACGATAGAAATCCTCGATTCTTCAATAGCTTTGAGAATTTCCAATGAAATTTTCTCTCCTTTTCTAAGCTCTTCATCTACATAGGTGTTGATACCTCTTTTATGCAAAGCATTTTGTAGATGGGAAGTAAAATTATTGCGAGTATCTTTACCTCTAAAACTTATAAATACATCATGAGTCCATCGACGAGTGCAAGAAGAAAAGAAAGAGGCTGAAGGCACTCCTTGTAAGGCTGCAGAAGAAGTCATCGTTTGTAGTCTCATTACAACTGATCATTAGAGCAATGAGCAACTTCTTTCTACACAACTTAAATATTAAAATCAATGTCAGGTTGGTCACCCATGATATTGATAGAAGAAATTTAAAATCATACGCATTGGTCAAAGAAAGATGAGAAGAAACTTCTTGTTTGCTATCTAATGTGGGAAATTCAGTAGCAATGATACAAAATAAATACTAAATTATGCATGTTCCTCCTTCTAGGAAACTTCGTGCATACTAGTGTTGTTGTCGTTTCAGAAGAGAGAAGAATTACATTCTAAACGGCAGTTCAATCCTACTGTTCCAACTTCCAGTCAAATGATAATATATGGAACTAGAAAAGATGCATCATGGACTCTTATAACCAGTTTCCAGCTTTTTTACTCCAAATTACCTATAAATAGACATGAAGGGTGTTAAGTTGTGTTTTAAGATCAATTGAATTAATTGTTTAATAATTATTTTAATAAGATTCTTTATTTTCTAATGTTAACATTTTAATAAGATTCTTTATCTTCACTGTATGAATAAGGTCTTAGTATGTATGGGCATTCTGGGCGGGTCACGATAAGTCGTTGATCAAAGGTTTAGACCAATCACAATTCATCAGTACCATCTTGCCCACTTTCAATTGATGAATGGCTATCATTCTTAGATCAACTGTTATTTTTTAAATTAATTATACCAAATAACTGAATAATTATTTATTATATTGCACTTATCTTTTAATCATTTGATGTCATATTAAGAGATAATGTTTTAAATATTATGTTAGTAATATTATTAAGCAATTTCAAATCTTAAAGTTTTTTTGATATCTTCTCTTTTTTCATTTGTGACACTTGGTCATCTTCTTTTCTAGTCTAATGCTAATATGGACCAGTTCCAACAAGAAAAAACAAATCCAAATTAAGTGGATAGATCAAAATGCAAACATTGGAGCTCGGTGTCATGATTATAGATAATCTGCATTATCTAAGCCTTCTGTGTTAAGATATAAATTAAATAATAAAATTTATATTTTTTTAATTAGCTTAATTTTTTGGACAAGTGGTGACTTCATATGATATTAAAGCAAAAATCTTGAGTTCGAATCCTGACTCTACACACTATCTCATTCAATTAAATATTTCAAGTTTTGAGCGTATTAATTGAGAGAAAGTGTGGCTGACACAAGAGAATGAGTGTTAAAATATAAATTAAATAATAAAATCTATATCTTCTCACTTATCCCAAAAGCTTAATACTCTAAACCCACTGCATCTATCATTATAAGAACAACGAGTCCTTGAAAGTTGAATGTCACATGTTGAATCTACTAGACTTTCAATTTCTTTTTCCAGTGCATTCGGATTCGAAACCGTTATCATCATCTACACAACGCCTCTTTGAGACTTGAATGCCATTTTTTGAGTCTACTGTACTTTCAATTTCTTTGTCTAGTTCATTAATGTTAGTCATTAGTGTACGATTGTGGGCAAAGAAAGGCCGCTAGGAGGATTGAACATGAGAAGTTTACGTAATAAACCTTATTACGACTATCAACTCTAGTATCGTACCCTCGAGAAAGACTTCACCATATAAGGCACCTTGATCATTATAAATAAACTCATAGCGTGATGCCCCCAACCCTCTCTTGGGATTTGACAGAGAGTAAAGTATCGGGACATTTAACACAAGTTTATATACTTCGGTGCATGATAAATAAGAATGCAATACATCTAATATGCTTCTAGCAATATACAATACTCGTAGCGAAATATTTTATTCAATCTATAATTTGCACCAGAATAAACTAAAATCTCAAATATATAATCATATACATTAACATGTAGTACATTAATCGAACAACTAGTTAGTACAATATACAAACCAAAAAAACAACATATTGTCTCGGTGTATCGTACTCTTTAACTACAAACTCAAACCTTCATACTTATCTCCATAACACAGACTTAATGCCATAAACTCTAAATAACTTATAATATATATAACACATCATTCATTCATCCAAGCAAAGATTATTGTCAATTAAATTTATCCAATCTTGTAGCCTCTTCTTGATTGAGACCCGACTCTTCAAATCCTATCACAGATTCTACCATTCCGAGATGGGAATGGTACTTGAGACTATCACAGTGAACTTTATACAAATCTCAATAAGTTAAGCTAAAAACATACAAACAGTTCATAATAGCATGATTAACGATAAACATGATATGTATGCATGAATGACATGAACTTGCTTCTACAAATATTTAGTGTATTTGTAACATGAACTGATCACCCCATTACCCTCAATCCTGTCTTTTAGATTCTAAACAGTTCTCCATCTTATTAGTCTTGGCAATATGAACAACTTGATACAACTGGGTATTTTTGTGTATTGATGGTTGTTTTAAGCATCACGAAAAACTGCATCTTTGTATTATTTGCACCTTGTAGTACTATAAATATCAAAAAGTTAGTTATATAAATCCCTAATTAAGTTCCCATTTAATTTAATCAGATCATTCAAGTGGAGTGCATCTAATTTTTCTTATATTTTTTTAACTTAAGCAAGTGAGTGAGGTATGGGCCCATTCTCACGGCCCACTTATTAATGAATTTATATGGGTAATTTATTTAAATATTAAAAGTGTATCCATCCATTTTTCAAGGCTTTTTTGTTCCTAAAACTGTCTGAATTTTGTCAGAAGTCCCTAAGTACCCATTTTGAGATGTTACTATTATGAGCTTTTCCCTTTTTTTTTTTTTTTTTTTTTGGCTAGAAAAACAATTATGTCCAAAATCTGAAGTCTGGTCAAGTTGCTTTCCAAAGACTCAAAAGGTCTCTTGCCTCGTAGCTGGGTTTTGATGATCTATCTGATGCCGTCTTCCAAGGCTGCAAACACTGTCTTGAATTGTTATAAAGATCCATTTTTCCTTGGCTCTGGTGCTCCTTTTCCCTTCTGGGTGTCTTTGTACTTCTACGACCAAAAAGATGAATGAACAAATACATTACCTAAATTTAATTAGTCTAGTACCCAGAGAACCATATTTTGGAGAAAGCCATGAATGTCTTTGCAGCTTTCAATGTCTAGTCCAAGAGTCGGCAAAACTCCTCTTTTTTCACTTCTCCCTAAAACTACTTAAAAAAGTATAGCTTGATTTGTTACGTCAAATCATAAAATTATTTTTATTATAAAATAAATCTAACGAATTACATAAAATCATGTCAGATTTCTTTAATCAATGTTCATGAGATAATATCCAAATCAAGCTTTGATATAATGTATGAGATTGGTATGTTGTTAATTAAATATGGTCAAAATGCATTGAACTTCTTGTAATTTGTGAAAAATAAAATAAAGAATATACAATTTTTTATTTGAGTGAAGATCTGTCATTGCTTTGTATTGAACAAACAAGGACTTTTCTTTGTACTATTCGATTATAAAACTTTTAAGCAGTTAAGCTTTTTTTGTCACTAATCAGATGGGCATGAGCATTGATGTTTGTATTTTGTTTCTGCACGATAATTTTGAGGCCTTTAATCCAATGACTCCAAATTATTTCACTTTTTTTTGTTTTTCCCTGCTTTAGCTGTTAAGATTATGATTTTGAAACCCTGTCAAATTTTGTCATTTTTGGACCTAATGTGCTGTGTCAATATCGATCATCATGTCACGTTAAGGTTGTCAATTTTCTTTTACAGTTATAGAATGTATAAGCTCTCACACTCTATTTTAAAAAAATAAATAAATATGATATCTTAAAACTGTATTTAGCATGACTCTAATTATTTCTTTCTAAATAATCTTTTGTATGATGGTTGTTCCGAATTTTGTCCATCGAAGCTCTAAGTAGAGGCGAAAATATGTTAAATTTGATACTAATTACGAGAAAATTATGCATATATTTGTAAGTCGATGCGAATGACATGTTCTCTACATCCATAGAAAAAAATTTGTTAAATCGAATTTTAGGGCAGCTCAAACAGATTAGGAGAAAGAGAAGATGGAGGAGCCAAATGGGTATTGGCTTGAAAAGTTGAAAGGAACCGTCCGTAGGAAGTGTAAGGGACTTCCACTCTTGGATTTTGACTGATTCACGCCTTGAATAGACCATGCTTTACGATCATAGAAGCTTGTTTAGAATTATAACACAATAAATTAAAGACAATTGTCAATGGTATTTGCCCATTTTTAGAAAGTTTTTCTTTCCTACGGAAGGTATCAAAACTTGATATAATTGATAAACGCATGCTGCTAAACAGTGCAAATATGGGGATAATTTTTGTGCAAGCAGTAATGGGATATATAAAAAATGATTTGTACAAGTTTAGGTTGCACAAATCCCTGCATACTCTTTGAAAAAGACATAATCTCATAGTGGGTCTTTTTTTTAGAAGAAAACGATATCTCAATTTTATTGATAGCACTCACGACGGAGGAAAACCGTAGTTACATCTATAGATATCTGGGAGCACAACATTCAAAAAATTACAAACCAAGTATAAAAAAATCTAAGACTCCCAACTAGAATACAATATACCCAAAAAGAAAATGCTTAACAAAATATATATAAAACCATTCTAAAAACTTGCAAGAAAACAAGAACAAAGAATCCGCATGCATATAAAGTTCATAAAACAGATAAAATCAGGAAATACCTTACGAGATTCGTAAATAAGGAAGATTAAGTTTATCTATGCGAATAAAGCCTCTTAAATTGTTGGGCAGTTTATCTCTATCACCTAGGCAGTCTTTTCATAGTGGGTCTTGCTTCTATTTTTTGTTTCAAACGACTTAACAAGACTTGTACACTTTAAATCTGTATCCAACATTATTCTAACTTATATAGATACTAACATTTTTTTCATAAGAAAAAATAGTTATTATCTGCCGTTCTTCCTCTCTTCTTAAACTTTTGTTATTAAGAAAAAAAAAATGTGTAGTTTTCTTATCATAGACTTTACAATAATAGAATTTAATAGTGATAAAAAACAAACTTAAGTAATAGTTTTCATTGAGTAATGTTGTAAATCACGCTCTCATCCTACTATATAAATTGTGGCATCTTTAGAACTATTTGATCATCCTTTACATTTTTTAAAGAAAAATTAAAAAAAAAATTAGGGATAATGAGAGTGAGATAAGAATGTAATTTATAGAATTTTATTTTTTGTTTTATTTATTTTTAAAATATATATATTTATAAACTTACTTTGTTTTAAAAGTATTTTGTAATGAATTTGAGGAATATGAAAGTCGAGGAAAGGCAGGCATTTAAAGCATTGATGGGAATGAAGGACCTCGTAAGTGGTCACTAATTACGAGTCTTTTCCCTGGAGTGCCTGCCTACCTTAGACCTACCCTGCATGTATGTACGTACGTAAATTGATGACATTTCAACCCACTTATTTAAAGAAAAAAAAAAAAGCATTGAAACATATGAATGCTATGAACAATGCAAGGGCATACTGAGCAAATGGGGTCGTAAGTATTTTGTGTGAAAGGCATTCATTCTATCTATTTTGTGATAGTTAAAGGTACGAAAAAATTTAATTATAAGCGATTATACGTATTAATAAGTATACATATTTAATATGATTGGTAAAAAAATAAATTTTATTAAAAATAGTATTAATTTAAATTTAGAATATAAAAATAACAATATTAATACACAGATTGGTACATAAACTTGTTTGTATATAGTAAAACTCAGAAGGTATATAGCTTGATTGACATAAACCATCAACCTTCAAATATATATACCTAGCCTATGATATGTGTTATGAAATGCCAGTGGACATGCATAAAAAATGCAAGTGATTGGGTTCATCTTAATGCCACTTTTCCCTTTGAAAGATCATAGAAAAATACATCTCTGATTTTTTTTTTTTTTTTTTTCCATATGCAATGGTAGAGAGAAAAAGGGGTACTAATTGTGGGGAGGAATTAGTAAACAATCCAATCATGGGGAGTTTTAATAATGGAGCTTTGCCTTAAGATGAGGAAATTGAACTTTGTTGGGGTTGTTCTAAGTGTGAATGATTGGTGTTTGGTGCATAATGCTGCCGCCATTGTCTTTGCTATCCTACTAATAATAACCATTAATTAATTAAAAATAAACATTATCTGAAACTTAATTGGATGGAAGTGACATCCAATATGGCACCCTCTACTAGAGTTTCTAAATTAATGGGAATTATTATTATTATTTATTATTATTATTATTTTCTGTTTTTCTTCTTTGTTGTTTATTACTTGCAATGAAGACAGTGCCATCAGCCTGCAATCTGTCCTCTGAATCTACAGTGATGCTGACTTGACTCCTGCTTCCATGTTGGAATAGGAAAGGAACCTCTCTCTCTCTCTCCCTCTCTCTCTCTCTCCACTTCAAGTCTATGAACGGACGATAAGATTAGATCCACCAAATCAGTTTCCTTTTTTTAAGCCAAATCTCAGCATCTTTTACAAGATAGTACATTTTCAAGCTTTTATGTGTCTGCTTGTAGGTAGGTACGTTACGTAATTTCTTGGTATGTGTGTTTACGCTCTAATTTCAATCAAAACATTTAGATATCTTCCAATTATTTACAAAATCTCTATCCACCACACTTTTTAAAATTTTTATTATTTTTTTATTAAATATTTAATATATAAATAATGAATAAAAAAATTAAATTAATTTAAAAAGAATAAACTCAAAAAAAAATTTAAAAAAATTTTAAAATTTTAAAAATAAATGATGCGTAGAAGATAAGAGGTTGTATAGCATTACTCAATTTCAATATATCTTTCGAGAGGAAGGGCACATATAATTTATAGTATGTAAATTTTTAACATTTTTTTTAAAGTCATATTTATTATTAAAAACTTAATTTTTTTTATGTGTATGTTAGATATATTTATTTATTTTTAAATAAGTATGCAGAGCTTTTATATTTTAAGACTACAAATATTATTTCTTATCTTTGAATTTTGAGTCTCTCAAATTAAGAAATATAGAAACAAGTCTCGTAACATTTACATGGACATAAATAACCCTAACGAGGTTGGCCAAGTGGTAAAGGTCTTAGTCTTGGAGTATCACTCATTTCAAGATCTAAGGTTCAACATCTCATAAGTATAAACAATCTTTTGGGATCACGCCTCATTTGAAAAGTCAGCGATTTAACTAGTTTCGTGTAAGAAAAAAATTACTGAGAGTACGGTGCACGAAATTGAGATTTATTTTGCACGGGTAGATCCAAAAGATCCTAACTTGGAGATATTCCTCGACATAAAAAATAAAAAATAAAAAAATATAGTAGAATTTATTTCATGAGTCTATCTTTATTACCCTCAAAGTCTTCGAATTTAACTAAAACTTTGAGAAATCTTCAACTTATGTTGATGTGGTTGTAAAGATTAAATAAATACAGGAATTATGGGCAAGGGAAAAGTGAGAGAAATACAAAAGAATATAGGTACATTCTAATTAATCATTGCTTATTAATTCTTTTAAAACTCCACAAGCATAAACTCTTCCAGTACACAGTGGGATACCTATTATTGCACATCCTAATCATTTTTATATCATATAAAAGAGAATGGTCAATTGTATCAAAGATTAGTTGTATCGGAATCATTTTAATTACCTGCAATTATATATATATATGAGAGAGATCAGTTGACTTGATTTCATATTGATTTTCTCGTGCTATTCTTTATGATTTTTATATATTTTTTTAAACTTTTTTTGTGGGTGTGTGGAATCTTTTGCCTGATTATTATTATTTTTTTTAAATTATACTCAGCAATCATTTACTATATTCTTGGTTTTATTTTCTTTTTCTCAACAAATGTATGGTGTAAGACTGTTAAATAGAATAATTCTTTTTTTTTATGTAAATGTGGAATATTTGGGCTACTGTAGTATGTATTCACTCTAAAATATGCAAAGATCATCTTATTATTATTATTATTATTTTGAATAAATACACTTTATACCCTCAAATTCGGATTTTATACTTTGCACCTCGTATCACCAAAATTGATGCATCCTACTCTTGAATTATAATAAATTTATCATTTGTTTTCACAAACAATCTCATATCATCTAATTATTATAATTTTTTTAAATTTTTACACAAAATACAATAAACAACTCAAATTTTTTTCAAATTCTAAAATAAAAATTATATTAAAAAATTATATTCTAATAATATTTTGTTCAATTTTCAACTTTCATCTCATATTATATCATCTTATCTATGTAAACAAACGAGACCTTATGGATACTTGGGGAATGAGATGAGAACTTTGTGAATAGTAGTAAGATGTTTGTGAATAGTAATGAGATAATTTGAGTTAAATATTTATTGAGTTTTGAAAAATGAAAAAGAAAAGAGTTAAATACAAAATATTATAAAGTTATAATATTGTTATAATATAATTTTTTTAATATAATATTATTTTTATCTTAGAATTTAAAAAAGTTGAATTATTTTTTATTTTTTGTTTGAAAATTTAAAAAAATTATAATGATTAATTTAAAAAACTGTAATGATTAATTTTAAAGTATTTATATTTGAATGATATTTATAAATGAGACGAGATGAGATGGAATGATATTTGTTTCTAAACATCCCATTACACTTTGTACCATTCACTAAGGTTGTGTTTGGATGTTGAAGTGAGTTGAGTTGAGTTGAGTTGAGATGGTAAAATATTATTAGAATATTATTTTTTAATATTATTATTATTTTAGAATTTGAAAAAGTTGAATTGTTTATTATATTTTGTATTGGAATTTGAAAAAATTATAATAATGAGTTGAGAGGAGTTAGGTAACCAAACGAAGCCTAAACTCGACAATCAATATTGTACTATGTCACTAATTTTTCATCCATCTTAATGGCAAAAATTATTTACAGTACACGTGCTAATTTGGTAGTTCTAAGTTTAAATATAGAGAAATTCTTTAGGCATAAATATATTATATAAAAATAATATTACAAATTGATTTGATTTGATGTAATTTATCAGAATGTAAAATTATTTTTATTATAAAATGAATCTAACAAATCACATAAAATCACATCAATTTATAAAAAAATAAATAAATATTTAATCTTTTTATGGTTGTAACAGCCTGCTGTCAACTTTTATAGATAGGGTACATTTGGAAACTAAACCAAAATTAATTTATCTCAACTTATCATTACAAATTTTTCAAATTTCAAAATAAAATATAATAAACAATTCAATTTTTTCAAATCTCAAAATAATAATAATATTCTAATAATATTTTATCATCTCAACTCAACTCCCAAATGCAGCCAGAGCAAAACCCTTAATCATTTGAGAATGCAAAATATATATTTTTCTTTCTTCTTTCTTCAGGTTTTTTGAATGTATATTCTCTGTTATTTCTCCTGCCTTCTTCATAATCTCCAATACACTTGAACACATCTTACAATGCTAAAAGATAATGTTAAAAATTGATTTGTATGATAGTTTGGTGTTCTTCTTAAAGATTGAGATGGTCCTCGCATCACATTTTGGACATGGTGGTCATAATGTCCACCACCATGCTGTGTTCCAAAGACATTGTAGTTGTGGGGGTAAGTTAGGGTGAATGGCATGATGTATCACAAATAAATCTTCGACTATATCCTCTCACTAAATATATATATATATATATATATATATATAATTTCTCTAACCAATATAGTTTTGAAAAATCGGATCTAGATCAAATTTTATATTAAAGTTAACTATTGAGTTATCATAAGACTAAACCCTGTTGTAATGGTTTAATATAAATATAGTAACTATTTCCGTACACTCTTTTACAATCATTTAGGCTTTCGTTTGGATAGTAAAAGTATTTTATTTTATCTCATCATTATAATTTTTTTAAAATTATCATAAAATATAATAAATAATTTAATTTTTTTAAATTATAAAATAATAATAATATTAAAAAATAATATTATAACAATATTTTATTTAATTTTTTATGTGGCATATTAAGATCACATTAATTTTATATTAGCTAAAATGTGGTATCAGTATGCCATTTCAGTGAATCAAAGACTGACAAGTGGTATTAAATTGCAAGCAATGATCTTCTATTTGTTTTAACGAAAATGCCTATTAACAAGTGTTTTTTGAAGTTTATGTATCAGTTGTGCAAAAGTGCGCAATCTAGACTTCAATTTTTTATAAGGTGAAAGAAATTTACTAGGTGTAAGCAGTTTGGCATATCAACTCGCGTATTAATATTTATATAATTTTGTTATTACAAAAAAAATAAAAAAAAAATTTTTTTTAAAAAAAGAATAAAGTCTTCTATTTCACGAAAATTATTTTCGTCTTCAATTTATATTATTTTATTAAATGAATGCCTTATTCATCATCCTGATTCCCCACATATCATTTTTTTTCTTTAATTTATTAATTTATTATACTCATCATTCATACACCATAAATTGAGTAAGATAAAATAAAAATAAAAAATTTATATATGGTGTGTGGTGTGAGAATGATAAGCAAATTTTTATTTATTTTTAATTAGGTTATTGGAAAAAATAAAAAATAAAAAATAAAATAACATAATTAGTGCATTTTAAAAATTTAAAAATAATAAATAATTTAAATGAAAAAGAAAAGCAATAAAAGGTGGGGAACATCATGCCACCAAGAAGGAATGAAGAGGCAGCAATGATGAGGGTGGCTGAGACCCTACGCCTTCCGTAAAGCTACCTCTACTCTAGAGGGCAACGCACCTCCACCGTTCCACGGGTGGGTGGGGGGAGCTGTTGCGGCACAGCACCAATCTTCCCTAACTTCTTGTTTACTTTTAATATTTAATATTTTATTTATTTTTTGAAAAAAGTTATTTAAAAAAAAAAAACTTTTAGATTTCGTTTAAAAGTTAAACATATCAACTCATCATTACAATTTTTTCAAATTTCAACACAAAATATAATAAATAATTCAATTTTCAAATAAAAAAATAAAAAAATATTAAAAATAATATTATAATAATATTTTATTATCTCAACTCAACTCAATTCAACATCTAAATATAACCTTAATTTTCTTTTGAAATAGAAAATTAAATATAAAAAAAATATATTCTCCAGTCGGTGCACAGCGCATACTGGTTAAATTACTTAAATGATGTAATTTGATTTGGAATATAAATTTTAAAATTTGAATCTTACAAATTAAATATTACAATTTAAGTGATGTAGATGGTATAGTCTACGCATTGACTTGAGAATAGAAAAACTCATTAATGACTCATTTAGATACTAAGAATATCTCATAA